>NC_134826.1:147937959-148042309 GCF_004210375.1 Tachypleus tridentatus
GGTTGTACTTATCAAACAACAACTGACCATTAATAAAGTGTACATACCAAACAATAACTAGTCATTAATAAGGTTGTACTTATCAAACAACAACTGACCATTAATAAGAGTGTACATACCAAACAATAACTAGTCATTAATAAGGTTGTACTTATCAAACAACAACTGACCATTCATAAAATGGTACTTACCAAACAACACACTAGTCATTAATAAGGTTGTACTTATCAAACAACAACTGACCATTAATAAGAGGTACATACCAAACAATAACTAGTCATTAATAAGTTGTTTATTAAGCAAAAGTCTTATCATTAATAACGTGTTACTATCAAATGAAGGTTCTTAATAACGTGTTACTATCGAATGAAGGTTCTTAATAACGTGTTACTATCAAATGAAGGTTCTTAATAACGTGTTACTATCAAATGAAGGTTCTTAATAACGTGTTACTATCCAATGAAGGTTCTTAATAACGTGTTACTATCAAATGAAGGTTCTTAATAACGTGTTACTATCGAATGAAGGTTCTTAATAACGTGTTACTATCGAATGAAGGTTCTTAATAACGTGTTACTATCCAATGAAGGTTCTTAATAACGTGTTACTATCAAATGAAGGTTCTTAATAACGTGTTACTATCGAATGAAGGTTCTTAATAACGTGTTACTATCGAATGAAGGTTCTTAATAACGTGTTACTATCGAATGAAGGTTCTTAATAATGTGTTACTATCGAATGAAGGTTCTTAATAACGTGTTACTATCGAATGAAGGTTCTTAATAACGTGTTACTGTCAATGAAGGTTCTTAATAACGTGTTACTATCGAATGAAGGTTCTTAATAATGTGTTACTATCGAATGAAGGTTCATTCGTATATAGTGTCATCGCTATCTGGTGCATGAAATTTCCAATGTACATAAAAGTGAATCATGTGATTCTAAATGGCTAAGGATAAAACCATAACATCCAAGCATTGTTAACAAATGACGATGTGGGAGACAAACAAGTTATAAGAACAAAATGGTATTTAAAGCAGGTATTGTTAAATACATAGGATCCAAACTAAGTTTTGTAAAGGATTTAATATTATTTTAATATATATTTCACTTTAATGTTTATAACTTATGTTGTTAAATGTATTAAGTCGGCTGTTTTCTAAATTTCTAGAAGATTCTTCAGAGCAAGAATCAACAAAATATGTTTCATGAAAGCACTTGTGTATCTTCGAATATTGTTGGGCCAGTGAATTTTCGAGAATCTCGCCTAGTGAGTATGAAAGCTGGGAATCGCAACACGTGGAAAGACAATTATACAGAATATTGTTGGATTGCTACAGTCGTATACGATAAGTTACAGAAGGTATAATTGTAATAAGCGCTTATTAACCAGAAAACTACAGGTATTTAACTAGGAGCATTGGTATATCCGAACATTACAAACTTCAGCGAATTAACTTTGGATGTTAGTATTTCTAGAAAGACATCAGATATTTTAGCCATGAAAACAAACAAACTCATGTGCGAAGAGTGGATCTAGCTCGTATTCACGTCAAGTGAAGTATATCTCCGTGTTGTGGATCTAGCTCGTATTCACGTCAAGTGAAGTAT
Source organism: Tachypleus tridentatus (assembly GCF_004210375.1). Lineage (NCBI taxonomy): Eukaryota > Metazoa > Arthropoda > Merostomata > Xiphosura > Limulidae > Tachypleus > Tachypleus tridentatus. The sequence goes on from NC_134826.1 coordinate 147,939,571, forward strand.
ATCTCCGTGTTGTGGATCTAGCTAGTATTCACATCAAGTGAAGTATATCTCCGTGTTGTGGATCTAGCTAGTATTCACGTCAAGTGAAGTATATCTCCGTGTTGTGGATCTAGCTAGTATTTACATCAAGTGAAGTATATCTCCGTGTTGTGGATCTAGCTCGTATTCACGTCAAATGAGTATATCTCCGTGTTGTGGAGCTAGCTCGTATTCACGTCAAGTGAAGTATATCTCCGTGTTGTGGATCTAGTTCGTATTCACGTCAAGTGAAGTATATCTCCGTGTTGCAGATCTAGCTAGTATTCACGTCAAGTGAAGTATATCTTCGTGTTGTGTGTGGATCTAGCTAGTATTCACGTCAAGTGAAGTATATCTCCGTGTTGTGGATCTAGCTAGTATTCACATCAAGTGAAGTATATCTCCGTGTTGTGGATCTAGCTCGTATTCACGTCAAGTGAAATATCTCCGTGTTGTGGATCTAGCTCGTATTCACGTCAAATGAAGTATATCTCCGTGTTGTGGATCTAGCTAGTATTCACGTCAAGTGAAGTATATCTCCGTGTTGTGGATCTAGCTAGTATTCACGTCAAGTGAAGTATATCTCCGTGTTGTGGATCTAGCTAGTTCGTCAAGTGAAGTATATCTCCGTGTTGTGGATCTAGCTAGTATTCGTCAAGTGAAATATATCTCCGTGTTGTGGATCTAGCTAGTATTTACGTCAAATGAAGTATATCTCCATGTTGTGGATCTAGCTAGTATTCACGTCAAGGGAAGTATATCTCCGTGTTGTGGATCTAGCTCGTATTCACATCAAGTGAAGTGTCTTCGTATTAACATAATAGTAATTCCCTCGTTGTGGACCTGAACCGTTGATAAAATATTCAGTTTCAGACCATATAGAACCCTGAATATTGTTTGTGAGTTTGTAAATTTTTGTATATAAATAATTATTTGTAATAACCGTTATTATAAATTGTGTCATTGTTTGTATATTAAAATGTATTTGTGTCAAGAAAGAAAATTGTTTGTATCAAGATTGTTGGCAAATGTGATACATTTAATGCATATTGACATATAATTAACATCTAAATTAAAATTAAAATATCCAGCTGTTTGAAATCTTAATATGTAGTGTGCGTAGCTAAATAAATCAGAGACTCGTCCGAGATGGAAGAATTCTCATAGCTAAGCCACATCAGGCTGTCTGCTGTGTTAACTAAGAGATCGAACCTCTGATTTTAGCATTGTAAATCTCTATTTACCGCTGCTCCAGCTAGAAACGACTAGTCTGACATAACTTATAAAATGTAATAGCATTGTTAAAGATGAACAATGTGAGATATAAACGACGTATCACATTGGGTAAAATGTTTTTCTCTGCTACTAGAAAAAATTGAAATGTTTCTGTAATTTGACGTTAATTTTTAAAATGTTGAAAATTACTGATTGCCTCTAGTTATGAAAGATTTGTTCAAAAGTTTCTTATATATATATTGATAGAGATAAGTCATGAATCATTTAGCTCTTATGTGATTTGATGAGAAAGTTTATGTTGAGATGCTACAGGAATAGAAATACTAGATGATTTATTATCTTCTTTGGAGGATAATACTTCTGTTGCCAAATTCGCTGATGGATGTGGCATTGAAAGACTACATTAAAAACATTAGTCATGAAAAAATAACAGTCAGTTAGATTATCTTTGGGTTCACACCATATAATGGGAACTAAATCTAATGTACTGGCTCTCTTATTATTTAGCTACAGTGTCAAGCCACATATACAAACAGTACAACATACATGGAGTCCAATGCTTTACTTGTCCACTAAAAATAGTGGTACTAAACTACCTTTACCTTATATGTAATGTTTTCCTCTTCATGAGTATAGTTTATTTTCAACAAATGCAGCAGAAATTGTTTGTGCGATTTCTGCGCTTTCGGTCTTCACTTGAACTGGCGGCACCCATCATTTCAAATGAGGTTATAGAAAACATAAGATAATTTGTTTATGGAATGAGAGTTAAAACAACAACAAGAAAATTTGTGAATTTGATTATATCGCGGAATGATGCGAGGAAGAAGGTCGGACTTTGTTTATACACAAATCGAGGTGAAGTGACCAACTGAGGTGTGTGAGATCACTGGTGACCAACTGAGTGAGTGAGAGGTCACTGAAACAGAGGCATCTCGATTTCGTCCCTTTACGCTCAGTCCAGGGTCTTCTTGAATGTTCTTGCAAACCGAGCATGTGAAGGTTTCATAATTTTCGAACGAAACAGGTGAACGTAAGAACGAAGCAGAAGTGACGCATTTGCCTACATTTCATCGATAGCAAATAGCGTATATGAGCAATGTCGTTGGAACTGTGCACCAACACAATAAAATTAGTCAGAGCTTGAAGTTATCAAAATATAAACTCTCCAACTTAATTTTACAGAATAAATCCGTGTAAAGTACTGAGTTGACTTCATGGAATTTCACCTCTTAAAATATTGAGATATTAAAATAACTCAAAATTGAAAGGCCATGGTAAAATTCTGACTACTACCAAATTACTTCAACTTAGATTTTTCTCCATAAGAATATTTTATGTTGTTCAATGCTATTAAGAAAAGAGGAGGTGAGATAAAATGGCGTGTTATCAGAGAAAGACGAAGTTGAATCTAAGTCAAGAGTTTTAAAGAAAGAAGAAATGGATGTAAACCAGGTATTATTAATGAAAGAAGAAACGGAATTAGACATGAGAACATAGTAGGAGAAGAAAATAAAAGAAACTACAACATGGAGACATGATACAATACGAAACTACAATGCACAGTTACGAAAGTGTTCGTACATCTGCCTCCCGAGTAGTTTTTTGCTCATAACTTAAAAGTATCACAGAGTAGGCTAACAGACATATGGTATATTATAAATATTATACTAACACACATCTACTTAATTTTTTATGTAAATTAAACGAAACATAAACTGTTTATAAACAAATAACCAAAAATAGGAGGAGCAGAAAGTGTTCGTACAGTTCAGAACGTGTGAGAAAACTAATATTCCCGTAAAATTTTGTTTAGTTTGGCGAATAAACTACATTATACCATTCCAGAACTAGACACTTGGTTCATAATTATTGGAATTTAGCCAAGCAATGTACTTCCGGCAATTTAGAGCCGTCTCCGTCATTATCTGCTTGGTAATCATGGCGAACAGGAAACAACTGTCCAGTGATTTAAAACCGAATTATTGTGAAATCCCAGTCTTGGGTGTCTCTTTCCGGTATTGCTACATAACTTAATGTGCCGAAATCTACTGTTCAAAGCATAATTGCCAAGTTTAAGCTTACAGAATCAACTGCTAACCTCCCTCATTTTGAATGCCCCACCAAAATTCCAGAGAGAACCAAAAGGAAGGTTCTCAGATAAGTTAGTAGGAACCATCATTTAACACGTAATGACATATAAAACTGGTAAGGAAACTGGGGTTGAAGTAAGCACCTCTAAAGTTACGAACATGTTACGTTCTTCTGGGTTCAAAACATGCCGTCCTCGTAGAACTCCATATTTAAAACCTGTTCATTTTAGAAGCACGATTGGGGTATGCAAGAAAGCATGTAGATAAACCCTTTACTTATTAGAAGAAAGTATTCTTTGATCAGACGAGACTAAAACCAAGCTTTTCGGCCAAAATGATGTTCGCTATATTTTCCGTAAGTAGAGAACGAAATCTTCCAAAGAACACCATTCATACAGTTACACCCTTGTGCAAATTAATTAAAACAAGATGGAAAATTACGACTTTTTGATTTTTTTGCGTTTTATTTCTGAGAATCAAAACATTACTCACAAATTAATACATGGTATGAACGCCTTTATTTCTCAGAAGATCATTAATCCACTTTTGCATCGAGTCCACGAGTTGACTGCAATCTTTATTAATTTTTTGGATCGCGGTACCACCCTCAATTATGGCTCAATTAGCTTATCTTTCGTAGTACACTCTTTTCCCTGAAGTTTTTCTTTACAAATCGCCCAAAGATTTTCAATAGGGTTTAAGTCCGAGAGTTTCCAGGCCAGTCCAGCGCACATTGTAGTTATAAAAATTCTTCACAAAGTTTCGATGTGTGGTACGGAGCCAGATCTTGCTGAAAAATGCCAGATCCATCTGGAAATCTCTTTCTCAGTTCTGGAACAACTCTTCTCTGCAAAACTTTGACTACTGTGGTCCTCGCATCATACCTTCTACGATATGTATGCCTCCGACGCCATAGTAGCTGAAAAAGCCCCAAAACATCTTCCTCAAAGGATGTTTTACGAACTGATTGCTGTGAGATTTTCGAAGTTTCTCACCTGGAGATTTGCGAACATGCAAACGTCTTTGATCCTGTACGAAGAAATGAGTCTCGTCACTGAATAACACCTCCCTCCATTGTTCTTGCGTCCAGTTCTTGTATTTCAGATCCCATTGATACAATTTTTTCTTCATTGAGTTGGTAAGAAGTTGTTTTTTGACTGGTTTCCTTGCCCTTCTAACGCAATTTCGAATGACGTAATATTCCTCAAACTTTCGTCATATATATCCCAAAAATAGATCGACCGTACTTCAAAACACAGCTAATGACGCGTGAAAAAATGACAATTAAAGGAAATCAGCGGGTCTAGTGAGCCTATACAGGCCGCAATGCTGAAAATATTGTAAAATGACCATTTGCTTCAATAAATTTGCACAAGGGTGTAAACACGGAGGTGGATCGATCATGCTATGGGGTTTCTTCAGTTCTTCTGGTGTAGGCAGTCTTCACCTCGTCAACGGAATCATGAAAAAAAAATAGTACGTTGATATATTAGGCACTTGTATCAAGAATGATGCTTGAAACTTGCGGCTTGGGCATCGTTGGATCTTCCAGCACGACAATGACCCTGAGCACACATCGAAATATGCGCAATCCTGGTTGCAGAGGAGCCATATAAGCATTCAGGAGTGGCCATCGCAGTTACCCGATCTCAACCCAATTGAAAACGTTTGGCATGAGTTGAAGACCAGGGTTCATCAGCGTCATCCAAAAAATTTGCAAGAGTTGTAAACCTTCTGTAAAGAAGAATGAAAAAATACCATTCGAGTACTGTCAAACGATCATGGAGAGCTATGAGGAGAGATTGTGCCAAGTAATTCACCTGAAAGGCTACACAACTGACCATTAAAGTAGATGCACGAACACTTTCTGCTCCTCCTATGTTTGGTTATATGTTTATAAACAGTTTATTTGTCTTTCAATTTACATAAAATTTATGTAGATGTGTATTAGTATAGTATTTATAATATACCATACTTTCATTATCCTAATCATGATACTTTTTAAGTTATGAGGAGAAAACTACTCACGACGCTGGGGTACGAACACTTTCTGTCATAACTGTATCAGGAAAAGACAACAGAAAAAGTACAACGTAGAGACAAGGCAATAGAAGAAACTACGACATAACAGGAGAGAGACAACAGAAGAAACTAAAACATCGAGATAAGATAACAGAAAAATCTACAACATGGTAAGACGACAGTAGAGAAACTACAATATAAAGATAACAGATGATGTAAAACATAATAAACCATAGTAAACAAATCAATTACAGGAAAAATTGTTATAAAGAGAAGAAAAGACAATAGTTTTTATTTAAAGTAAAAGATAAAAACATTTTAGACACCCAATACTAAGTGTTATTTAATGTAAAAGATAAAAAAATCCTAGTCACCCAACACTAAGTGTTATTTAAAGTAAAAGATAAAAAACATTCTAGTCACCCAACACTAAGTATTATTTAAAGTAAAAGATAAAAAACATTCTAGTCACCCAACACTAAGTATTATTTAAATGGTAAATTTTAAATACTTATCAGTTTCTGTGTTTATCTTTCTTTTCAAGAGGGAACACTTTTCAAAATTTACATACATTTTTATCGATTGTATATAATAAAACTTTCTTTTATTTTGTTCACAACTTTTCACGTAATATTCTTAGGCGATTTAGAATTCATGACAATAAAATTAATTAAAGGGAATCACGAGAAAATCTATAAGGATACTAACCTACACGCACGTGACTAAGCAATTAGAAATTTAATAAAGAGATTTACCAGTAGACTGCGTCCCCTGCTGATACAGCGGTAAGTCTACGGATTTACACCGTTAAATCAGGGGTTTGATTCCCCTTGGTGGACGTAGCAGAAAGCCCGATGTGACTTTGTTATAAGAAAATATAAACACACAGTAGGCTGTTGAATTTGGGAATGTATAAATAAAACTTTTAGTATTGGAATTCATTCTATTTTAAAGAGGGAAAGTAATGAATCCAGATAAAATTAACACCTTTGTAATTGTTACAAATAGGGTTATGTTTCGTAATAACAGGGATTATTTTCTTTTCTTTTGTTAACGTTGTCTTCTCTGCTGAGTATTTTTACCTTAGACGAGTCCAAAGAACGATTGTTCGTAGACGTGTGTTTATAAACATGAGATAGAGATGTTAAGTGTTTAAATGGACAGGAAGAAAGTTGTGTGTTTGTTTCTTTAATGTAAGAACTTTTGTAATCTGTACATTCATTTATATCCGTATTTACTGAAATATTGTTATCCATAGACTTTTCGAAATATAACTAGATTAGTTAGATTCCAGATAGATATATAAATTGTTCTTTCATGTTAATTACATACATTTTAGTTGTTTTTAACCAGATTTTTTTTATAGCATAAGATGAATTTAGGAGGAATGGTAAAATACAATAAATTAAATATTCAGGAGAATAATTTTCTACAGGAAGTAATTACTTTATTAACAACAGTGATAGAGAAACTGTTTTGAACACAAACCTTAAGCCTAAGATTTTTATTTTCTTTTTTGAAACAATCGATGTTGAAAGTTGTTTGTACAAATACCACTATTTGACATACCTTATTTTTGGCCTTCGTCATGAAGCGATTTCCAAGAAATGTAAAGTCCGGTATGAGTGTTTTATGAAATACAGAGGTTTGTCTTTTTAACAAAAACATCTGAAGATAACAATTTGTTATCAACTTCTTCTTATATCTTCAATTTTATGGTTTGGTTATCTACTGCTAGAAGAAAAATGGACGAGAAGAGACGAAGAGGCAGACCAAGAAATATGTAAATGGATAACATCAAAGACTGGATGTTAGGGAAAAAAGATGCTCCATGACAGTCAACAAGCAGAGGAAATAGAACAATGATGCTCCATGACAATCAACCAGCAGATGACATTATGTAATGGTGCTCCATGACTGTCACTTTCAGGTTACACAGAACAATACTGCTACATGACAGTCAAACAGCAGATCATAGTACAAAACATTGGTGCCCCATGACAGTTAACCAGCGCATGATACAGAACAATGGTGTTCCATGACAGTCAACCAGCACAGAAAAATGGTGCTCTGTGACAATCAACCTGTAGATGATACAAAACATTGGTTCTCCATGACTATCGTTTGCAAGTGACACAGAAGAATGGTGTTCCATGACAGTTAACTAGCAGATGAAGCTAAATAATGCTGTTCCACGACAGTCAAATATCAGATGAAACTAAATAATGGTGCTCCATGGCTATCACTTACAAGTGACACAAAAGAATGGTGCTCCATGACAGTCAATCAACAGATGACAAAGAACAATAGTGCTTTACAACAGTCAACCAGCAGATGGAACATGCAAGTGATTTGGTTTACATGAGATAAAAACTCGTGAAATGTTTAAATTATTAAAAGCTGAAAAAATAACATCAACGATTTGTAACAAAAAAAGCTTTATAAAGTAAATTTTAAATTAAATTCTGTTAGCCTCTGTTCCTGTATCTCACGTAATGATGTAAGCTAAACCTGGTGAAACAAAGAATGTTTTATAAAGTAAATTTTAAATTGATTTCTGTTAGCTTCTGTTCCTGTATCTCACGTAATAATGTAAGCTAAACCTGGTGAAACAAAGAAAGTTTTATAAAGTAAATTTTAAATTGATTTCTGTTAGCCTCTGTTCCTGTATCTCACATAATATTGTAAGCTAAACCTGGTGAAACAAAGAAAGTTTTATAAAGTAAATTTTAAATTGATTTCTGTTAGCCTCTGTTCCTGTATCTCACGTAATAATGTAAACTAAACCTGGTGAAACGTTGGGATAAAAAAAAAAAGATTTTTACTTAAAACCGATAAACGTATGTGAATAGAAAAACATAGTTCTTTCTAATGTTTCCCGTTTTTAAGCTTCGTCACAAAACTCCTTAAAAGACAACCGACTATTAACACACTCTTCAACTGCTTTTGCTTTAATTACCAACCATGTACATGTTGCAATTTAAAATGATTTTAGTATCTTCATGTGTGTGAAGCCTTATTCTAATTGGTTACCAGCGAGGTGCAGGTGTGGTCTCACTGCAACGTGCTACAAAGTTATTTTATGACTCTCCAGTAGTTCAATAAGCTACTCCATTTCAACATAGTGCACCTTTGTCCTGAAAACAGAACGATGGTGTATGGTTCTACGTCCCTGGTATGTCTGATAGCCATGGCTGCAGAAATCGCATGTTTATCATTGATGTAGTTTACTGTCTGACGTAACTTTTCAAGAGTCGCATGGTACCATTTCACATTGTGCCTAATTCCTCCAGTAGTGACGTATATACATTGGTTTTTGTCATCATCTTCGTCCACAATAGCAAGTATAGTTGAATCCAACTGGCATGGTGAATTTAAGGTTTCGTCTCCAATTACTTCAAACGTCAAAATCCTTTCCTGGTGTCAAAGAAGTCATATTCACCATCTAAAAAATAGCCAATAGTAGGTTAAGCAGTGGTTGACCAATGTGTAGAGAACGGAAAATATTAACACATAGTATTAATATCATAGTGAACAATAAATTATATTTTACAGTTCTTCTAAATTATCAGATGAATATGTTTCAACGTCCAGCACATTTATTAAGGTGATATTAGTTTACTTCTTCATTCAGATATTTCTACAAGCCCAAAAACAAACTTAAATTCTCAAATGTTGTTTAGGCCTAGGTTTGAAAATGACTTTATACCTCTGAAACAAATACTGAGTCTAACGTAAAATAAACCCATTTGTACGAACTCACTTCACTTTTCACATTGCTTGACCATTTATAACCTAAACTAATTCCAGGTATTTCGAGAACTAACTTTAACATTACATCAAAAATATACAGCTGGCTCTAAATTCAAATAAATTACAGAGTTAAAATGTAGCTTTGCAACAATATAATATAATGACAGGAAATATCACAAGAAGTTTTGATTGTTCAGATATATTTCACATCACATCAAGAAATCATATATTACAATGTCAACAGTAAGGAAGGATTATATTATAGTACAAGTTACAGTTTCTAGAGTGAGTAAAGTTTATATTATATTACAAGGTACAGTTTCTAGAGTAAAAATGGTTTATATTATATTACAAGTTGCAGTCCTACAGTAAGTTTTATATTATATTACAAGTTACAGTTTCTACAGTAAGCAAAGTTTATATCATATCACAAGTTATAGTTTCTACAATAAGGAAGATTTATGATAGTAGTTACATCTACTGCTTGAACCTATGTGTTTTCTAACATAATGAGTAAACAAACATTACACACCAATAATTCTGTAGAACAAGAAAGAGAAATGAAGAAAACAAACATAAAATACTAATAGTTTTGTGGGGCAAGAACAAAAGTGATTTAAACAAACATAAAATACGAATACATATGTGGGACAAATAATACAAATGATGTAAACAAAAAAAAATACTAATAGATCTGTGGAACAAGTAATAGAAATGATGTAAACAAACATAAAATACGAATACATATGCGGGACAAATAATACAAATGATGTAAACAAAAAAAATACTAACAGATCTGTGGAACAAGTAATAGAAATGATGTATACAAACATAAAATACTAATAGATCTGTGGAGAAAGAAACTGAAATGAAGTAAATAAACATAAAATATTAATAGATCTGTGGAACAAGAAGAGGAATTATTTTAACAAATATCTTTGCAGTATGGACTGAGAGATTTATTCATTGTTTATAACTACGATATGTGTAATGTATGAGCAATTTATTTATATGCAATTACTTAAATAAAAGGATACATCGAATTAATTGATTCGTTAAAATGAAAACGTTTATAGTTCAGTATTTGTTTACATTCTTCGAGAATTTGAATTTCCCGTGTGGTAAAGTGATATGTTTGGAAGGTTGAGTCCAGTGAATACAAAGAATATTAATGACTTGGAACTTACTGTTATACAACAAGGCGATTCTACTGTTTCCACTTCCATAAACCATAGCTGCTTGTACCTTCGTCCCTCCTTTAGGATCTGCACCGGTGAATGTTTCATTGAAATGGCGTTTTGAAAATACGGTTGCAGAGGGATCGAAGAAATTTCTGTAGATATACAATTCAAAACCATAAAACAGAAGAAACCCTGTTTCAAGAGTGCCGTCTTCAAAATACATTCCTACTTTTGCAGCAGCATCAATTGACTCTGTCATTGTAATTTGGTCCACCAACGTATTCAATGGTTGAGTGGTATTAGCTAACTCAAAAGTATGAGTTTCGGTAATAATGGCTACCTGAGTTGTACTAGATGCTATTCTAGTGGTGGTTATCTCAGCGTTTGTAGGAGATTGTTGAGAAATGGCAGGGGACGTTTAAACCAGTCGAGGGACGTGAGGCTGTAACACCTGATTGACTAATTTTATTGGTTAGATTTTCAGTTGATACATGAGTTTCGTGATCGACAGTAACTCCTTTTAATGTTGAATCCGTGTCTTGTTTTTCAGTCTGTAACTCAGTATCTGTTGGAACACCAGTCGTTGATCCTTGGTCAATCTGCACTTCAGCATTTGTTGGAGTTTCAGTTGTAGATCCTTCGTCAGTCTGTAACTCAGTATCTGTTGGAACACCAGATGTTGATCCTTGGTCAATCTGCACTTCAGCATTTGTTGGAGTTTCAGTTGTAGATCCTTCGTCAGTCTGTAACTCAGTATCTGTTGGAACACCAGATGTTGATCCTATGTCAGTCTGTAACTCAACATCTGTTGGAGTTTCAGTTGTAGATCCTTCGTCAGTCTGTAACTCAGTATCTGTTGGAACACCAGATGTTGATCCTTGGTCAATCTGCACTTCAGCATTTGTTGGAGTTTCAGTTGTAGATCCTTCGTCAGTCTGTAACTCAGTATCTGTTGGAACACCAGATGTTGATCCTTGGTCAATCTGCACTTCAGCATTTGTTGGAGTTTCAGTTGTAGATCCTTCGTCAGTCTGTAACTCAGTATCTGTTGGAACACCAGATGTTGATCCTATGTCAGTCTGTAACTCAACATCTGTTGGAGTTTCAGTTGTAGATCCTTCGTCGGTCTGTAACTCAGTATCTGTTGGAACACCAGATGTTGATCCTATGTCAGTCTGTAACTCAACATCTGTTGGAGTTTCAGTTGTAGATCCTTCGTCAGTCTGTAACTCAGTATCTGTTGGAACACCAGATGTTGATCCCATGTCAGTCTGTAACTCAACATCTGTTGGAATTTCAGTTGTAGATCCTTTGTCAATCTGTAACTCCGGTTGTTGAATGTATCTGAGAGGTGATTTGACTTTGGCCATCTGGTGGTAACTGAGTGGTAAATTGGATTTCTGATGAATGAGTTGTTTGGATATTCGTTGCAATGATATTCTGAGCAGCATTGACAACCTAGGAAGAAAATCAGTCATATACGTTAGTATGAGTCTAACTAAAACGGAATTATTTAACGTTAGTCTAAACCTATAGGTAGGTGTAAGTACTTAATGAGTTGTCTAAACTAATGTTTTGTCAGCATGAAACCGAACCTAAAATAACAATGATGACTTAGATGGGAGAAAATGATCGTTTAGTGTAAAACTGAAACTAGAATAACTCATAACTTAGAATGGAATGATTTGTTGGTTGACATAATATAAAAGAATATTGACTAACCTAAAACAAAGCAATGAATAGTGAAACTATTAGTTGCAAATGGACGGCTGATCCTAGCTTAGGCGTGAATGGAAGTGTCTACTCCTTAGACTAAGGCTATGGTAAGTGTCATTTTTAATGAATTAAATCTAAGAACAAACTGCTAATTTAAAACTAGAGTAAAAGTAACATTTATTAATGCCTAACTTGTTATTAAGTAGTAAATTTCCTACGAGAAAAATATTAAAAGACATAAATGAAGGCGTTAGGTTTAATGAAAGAAGCATTTAATGGGAATAATTGTATTTTTTAACGTTAAATCACAGTGAGAAAGTTAATTGTATCAAATCCTTCTTTATAAATCCTCAACAGCATGTTAACGATACGAAATAAATATTAACATATTAGTTTTGAAGTTACTGGATTAGCACATACAATGTTTTAAAGAATATTTATGGTAACTTGGAATGTTCTTACACTCTTTTGTCTACAGAGATCCTGTTTTGGAATAGTGAATACAAATCACATTGTTATAAACTATAATATAAATAAATTATATTTTTAAATACAATATCAGTGAAACCTAAATGTGGCTTAAATGTCTTCATTACTAGAACTTCGTCCTGAGGGAAAGTAGGTTTCAGATAATTTTATTACTGGAGATTGTTTTACTGTTTATAGTTTGTTTGTTTGTTTTGGAATTTCGCACAAAGCTACTCGAGGGCTATCTGTGCTAGCCGTCCCTAATTTAGCAGTGTAAGACTAGAGGGAAGGCAGCTAGTCATCACCACCCACCGCCAACTCTTGGGCTACTCTTTTACCAACAAAAAGTAAGATTGACCGTCACATTATAACGCCTCCAAGACTGAAAGGGCGAGCATGTTTAGGGCGATTTGGGCGCGAACCCGCGACCCTCAGATTACGAAGCGCACGCCTTAACGCGCTAGGCCATGCCAGGCCTCACTGTTTATAGTTAGACACAAATCTACATGATGAGTTATGTGTAATGTGTCCAACACAGTTATTGAAAACGGTAGTTTAGTGTTGTAAACCGTAAGGTTTATTGCTGAAATGCTGGAGTCATCACTGGAGATCGGTTGTGATAGTTTTGTTATTATTATCTGCAGTGTGTGCTTTGCCCACCACGGGTATCGAAAATCGGCTTCTAGCAATATAGCTCCACAGACATACCACTGTGCCACTTGGGGGATAGCTGTGATGGAGAGTTGGTTTTGAATATCTTCATTACTAAAGAGTGTTTATGATAGAGTTAGTTTTGAATATCTTCATTACTAAAGAGTGTTTATGATAGAGAGTTAGTTTTGAATATCCTCATTACTAAAGGTTGTGTGTGATAGAGAACTCTTTTCTGATGTCTTTATCAGAAAAGATTGGTTATGATGGAGAATTGGTTTGTGATGTCTTCATTACTGAAGGTTGGCTGTGATGAAGAGTTCTTGTTTTGCGTAACTATCATTACTTGGTTAAATGTATAAGTGTAAAGTTGGTATTGTCTGAGTAGCAGTTTAAAACTAACTAGTTTTAAACGTTGAAAGATCAAACATCAGACTACTGCAGAATTCTAATACTAAAGATTTAGGAGGTTAACCATTATGAACTTGAACACATGTATTTTATAAATCATTATAAAACAAATAGACTACATAGGGATATAGAATTCTTTCATGTTTTCTGACTGCCAGGATATTTAATGGTTTTCAGTCAACTTCTTTTATAGCTACACCACTGTTAACTACTTTCTTTTTTCAATAGCTGTTTCCATAAGCTCAATGAAGTAATATCAAGTTTATTTTAATTGTCTACAAGACTTGCAAAACACACAACACTTTAATTTTTGCTTTCAGAACACATCCTGTCGTTACCATGTATGTTCAGTTATACCTGATAGAAACTGTGTCCAGACATATATACAAGGTTTTCTGGCGAGAGGTTTTCCAGTTAACCTGCACTGGACAGATTTTGCAGAGATCGTTGAAATTGTTTTTATGTCAAAGGCCAGACAACGATCAGGACTAAGTAGTGCACATTTGAGACCACACTCACCCACATCTTTCACCATCGAAGTTTCAAATTCTCTACCTTCTGCGAAAGTAAACTCTTCTCGGAGATCCTCAGGACTAGAAAAGAAAACTGTGGATTTCAGTAGAGCTAGAAATGTCAGTACAGATTACACAGATCGACAAGACCACAGCTAAGCCTTTAAGAGTTTCAGACATTTTGTGTTTGATCTGTCTCAGAGACACAAAGGGACAGAAGTTTTATCTAAACACGAACTACTTATGTCTGCACTTAATACAAAGGTCGATTTTTTGTAAGGTAACCAAGCAACTCGAAAATGTGTTTAATGTTTTACAAATTCACGGTTGATTTCTGTAAGACAGTAACTAAAGTTGTCACGCGATTATCAAATACGAGATACATTAGTGGTAAAAGTTTTTCTGTGAAACAAATACATTTATTTCAGTCAAAGAAGCAAAACGTGGATTTAGTTTTCATCTGACAACTTCTCTGATAATTGAAAACGAAGTACACATTTAGAGGACTAAACACACCCCTTTACCACACGACACCATGAACAGAGAGGCTCGTTATAATGAAATTAGCTTGGAGCCAATGGAACGTTAAAACATGTATCAATTGTTTTTCTTTTCAAATATCAACTATGATATGTTTTATCATCACAACTACAGCCGTTTCTATAAACCATTATATTCCGTACATTTACTGCACTATGTTTCACAACTTAGAATAAGTAATAAACTGCTTGGTAGTGCATAAAACCTACCAAACACTTTAATACAATATAACATGTACCATACATTGTCTAATATGGAATAACAAGTATTGTACTCTGTTTAATATGGAATAACAATTATCACACATTGTTTAAGATGAAATTACGAGAACCCACAATGTTTGATAGTGCATAAGAAGTATTATACATTAATTAACAAGTACCATGGGTTGTTTAATAAGGCTTAGTAAGTATTATAGGCTGTTTAATAAGGCCAATCAACTATTACACGCCGTTCTGTAAATGAAGTAATAAGCTGGCTAGCATATAAAGTATTACACTGTAAATCATAAGACATAAATAACACATGACAGAGTTTAACAAGTTTCATATTGTGGGCCATAGTACATAACAAGTATGTGCATTGTACTATGTTTCAGGTACATACCGCAGACTACACCTAGTTATGGTTATGCTGTTTATAACACATTTCTTATTGGATATTACAAGGTATATATAACAAATATCTTACTATAACACCACTTATATCGATCTCCCAGTTTCATATACCAATTAGTAAATCTGTAAAACTTGTTAAACTTAAATTAGCTTATAATTAACTTTATTTCTTTTATACCTACTTATTTTTTGTTATAATTTACAGTTGAATTTGACAACTTACATTATCCGCTACTAAGATACGCTGTCGTAGGAAAACTGATACAAGTTATATAAGTTAGCGCAATACAACGTAAAAAGGCCTTAATAACCCGGATTGAATGCCAATACTTGAATTAATGTTATACTTATGAGTTCAGAACAACATTGTGTAAAAACAAACAAACAAGAAACGTTGATGGATATATATATTACCTGTTAGAGTTCTGTTTGTTTTAAAGCGAACTACGTTGAGTTATCTTCGGTGTCAAGGAAAACCGTGTTTTAGTTTTACTGTTTATTGTTTTAGTTTTACTGTTTTACTGTTTATTCCATCGCCTATTTTCCCACTTTTATCTGTTTATATAAATTTATCACGAGGTTTTGGATTGTGTAAATATCCCACATCGTGTAAAATGGATATCGTGTGATGTAAGTTGTTCAGTCATCCCACCACCACGTATATCTATTAATACACAAAGCATTACAGCAGGAGATAAACAAATAGTAAAACGTTCTCTGAGTAACAAAACCTAGATTTAAATATAACATCACTTAGATAATTGACATAATGTGGTCACAAGGTCTGTTTTATCATTTAATATTTGGTTGTGCTTTATATGGTCTTGACAACTACTTGACATTATCGAGACATAAAGTACACGAGGGGCTAAAACAGATAGGAATAAGTTTGTAATGTCACATGTGAATTAGGGCTTCCTGCAGTTCCATGGAGCTTCTCGGCTTCTTTCTTTGCACTTTGTTATACAATACCTTTCAGAAGTTTTCAATAAAGCTGGGATATGGTTTGTTGCCTGGTCAACATATGTTGTGGTTCTCTCCCCTTCGAAGGTAATCTTTTACCTGAAGTACTAACATAAAACTTAAGATATATTTCAAACAAACTAGAGTATAAAATTTCCTTGTTATTTCACATCTACTCCATAGAGTGTATAATTATTACCATCCTTTATAGCCCTGTGGCATGGAACAGGGTGATTCTGGATTACACTGGTCATCCCACCAAAGTGATCGCGACTATGACTGGTAAAACTTAGTGTATTTGTTAGGATTGACACTGCCTTTCACAAACTGGAGGCATCCCACTCACTGGACAGAAGTCCATACCAATACCACTTGACGTAATGGATGCTTCATGGTCGTATTCAAACATGCTAGATGAAATTCTTGTAGAAAGTCACTGTGCTTGTTAATAGAAAGAATAAAACTGTATATTAACTCCTACCATACATTTATAAATTCAATTCTCTAACCTCGCTGAAATATGCATTATTTTGTCTTCGGTTTAATTATATCACAACTTTGGAAAAACTTAACTATAAAAATAACACTGAAGACAAAACACTAAACATGTTTCTCTTCACCGCCTCCTCCTAGTTGCGCAACCACAAGTCTGTCAATTTGTGACAGTACTATCTTTCTTCCAACAATAAATAACCCTATTTTCTGCCTAAGTTATAAGTACAATACATAAAGATGTATCGTTTTTATTACCGAGCTATAAGAGATATTTGAACTGAAAGACAAATGGAACATGTAGATCTGACTTACATGGATACAAGATGTAGATCTGACTTTCATGGATACAAGATGTAGATCTGACTTTCATAGATACAAGATATAGTTTTGACTTTCATAGATACAACATATAGTTTGACTTTCATGGATACAAGATGTACTTCTGATTTTCATGGATATAAGATGTAGTTCTGACTTTCCTGGATACAAGATATAGTCCTGACTACCATGAATACAAGATGTAGTTCTGACTTTAATGGATACAAGATGTAGGAGGGATGTTCAAAAAATACGCGGACTGACGTCATAAAACAAAATGTACTTTATTTAGAAGTTACAGGTCTGGGACCCCTTCAAAGTACTCTCCTCCCCAACGCACACACTTATCCCAACGGTGTTTCCACTTGTTGAAACAGTCCTGGTACGCTTCTTTTGTAATGTCCTCCATCTCCTTCATCGCATTTGCCTTAATCTCGGGAATCGTCTCAAATCTTCTTCCTGTCAAGGGTCTTTTGAGTTTGGGGAACAAGAAAAAATCGTCAGGTGAGTAGGGGTGGTGGGGAAGAACAGTGATCGAGTGTTTGGCCAAAAACTCACGAGTTCTGAGGCACAAATTTCGCAGCAACGCGGTGCATCTTCAATTTTTCGGTCAAAATCTCGTAACAAGATCCAACTGATATCCCACACTCTTCAGCAAGCTTCCTGACAGTCAGACGTCGATTTGCCCGCACCAGGGTGTTGATTTTGTCGACGTGTGGGTCGTCAGTTGACGTGGAAGGACGTCCAGAACGCTCTTCATCTTCAATGGACTGTCGACCATCCTTAAAACGTTTATGCCACTTGAAACATGCCGTACGCTTCATAGCAACATCTCCGTAAGCCGTGTTAAGCATAGCAAAAGTTTCAGTCGCAGATGTTCCAAGTTTAACACAAAATTTCACAGCAAGTCGTTGCTCCTTTAGGTCATTCATTCTGAAATCCACCAAACGAAAAAAAATCGCACTTCACTTAAAACCGCGTAGTTAATACACAAATGAAGATATCTGCAATCGGGAAATAGCGTCGTAATCAGCTGATCTGTGCGAACCTAGCGACACCAAGCGGATTCCCCTGAAACCAACTGGAGCCGCGCAATTCAAACAGTCCGCGTATGTTTTGACCAGACCTCGTCGTCTTGTTCGTCCATGCATGGACTGAGCCCTGAAATGGACCTGAGTATGATGTTATACTTTTACTCTGGCCCAAAGCTTTAAAAAAAAAACCAAAAAAAAACCCCTAAAGACGGACGCTATAATCGTTCGGGAGGGAGAAAGAGGTCAAATGTACCTGACCTTCCTGGGTATTTAACAACATCAATACCCAAATACCCACACAGTCAAACAGACCTCGTCAGACCTAAATTTAGGTTATGCATCACAGTTCGCTGACGATGTAGCAGTCTGGAAAAGCGCCCCCACTCCGTCAATAGCAGCAACGAACCTACAACCAGTCCTAAATAACATCGAAGAATACTGCCAGAAATACAGAATCAAAATCAATATTCCAAAAAACTCAAGTCATAGTATTCAGCAGACTGAATAAGCTGAAAAAAGATCCACCAAAACTCTATATGAATGGATCACTTTTACTGACTGCTACTTCTGCTAAATTTCTAGGTCTAACCTATGATTCAAAATTAACGTGGTTACCACATATTAAAAATATACTGATACGAATCTGGAAAAGAGCAAACTATGCAAGAAGTCTTTCAGGTAAAATCCAAGGAACATCACCAGACAACATACTTAAAATCTACAAAACGTACATTAGACCAACAATAGAATATGCATCACCTGCCTAGATTAACATAGCACCCACACATGTACAGAAACTTCAACGTATACAAAATTCAGTACTAACTTCAGCATATAAAGTACCACGTAGCACCTCAACCACATTCATGCACAAGTATGCAAACATAGACACAATATCTGAAAGACTCTTGCATAATTCTCTAAAATATTTCAATAAGAATTGGCATAAAAATGACTTAATGTGTGATCTCGACAGATATCACGTACATGATGTAAATGGTCCTAAATACCTCTCCCATTTTAACATATATTTAAGAAATGTAACACAAGCTGGCTACTATGCACTAGACACTTAGTCCTTGTTTCTTTTTTATTATTATAATTATTATTTTCTTTTTTCTTTTTTTTATCATTTTTTTCTCTTATTGAATTATTATTCAATTATTGAATAACAATTATTATTATTACTTTCTTTTTTTGTGTGTGTGTTACTACAAGTAGTAGTAGCATTCTCTCTATGAAGAAAAAGGAGAAAAATACAAAAAAAATATATATATATGAAAATACAAAAAAATAAAAATAATAATAAGAAATGAAGGAAAAAAAAACTTCTTGTTCGTCCATGCATGGGCTGAGCCCTGAAATGGGCCTGAGTATGATGTCATTCTATTACTCTGGCCCAAAGCTTAAAAAAACAAACAAAAAACCCTAAAGACAGACGCTATAATCGTTCGGGAGGGAGGAAGAAGTCAAATGTACCTGACCCTCCTGGGTATTTAACATCAATACCCAAATACCGACACAGTAAAACTTGGAACAGACCTCGTAATTCTGACTTACATGGATACAAGATGTAGTTCTGACTTTCATGGATACAAGATGTAGTTCTGAATACCATGGATAGAAGATGTAGTTCTGACTACCATGGATACAAGATGAGGTTCTGACTTTCATGGATATAAGATGTAGTTCTGACTACCATGGATACAAGATGTGGTTCTGACTTTCATGGATATAAGATGTAGTTCTGACTTTCATGGATACAAGATACAGTCCTGACTACCATGGATACAAGATGTAATTCTGACTTTCATGGATACAAGATGTAGTTCTGACTTACATAGATATGAGATGTAGTTCTGACTTTCCTAGATACAAGATGTAGTTCTGACTTTCATGGATACAAGATATAGTCCTGACTACCATGGATACAAGATGTGGTTCTGACTTTCATGGGTACAAGATGTAGTTCTGACTTTCATAGATACAAGATGTAGTTCTGAATTACTTAGATGTAATAATTGTAATTCACGATGATGTTTGATAGAAGCTAAAGAAAGGTTTACAGAGATGTTTTTTTCATCTTTACAATAGTTGTAAATCATAATACTTGGTAAGTGTACGAAGGTTAACAATCCCTAAAGTGTATAGGTTATTAACACGCATTATATTCTCTCAGTATCTGTGTTTCTTTGTGTGAAACCCACAGAATATGCTATCTATGATCCGTCTGCCTGGAGATATCGAATCCAGAATTTTAGTGTTGTAAGTTCGTACGCTATTCTCTAATTTACCGAAGTGGATTGAGATAATGTGCAAGTTTTACAATGACATTCTAATGATTGATTCGGTATTTAAAACTGACATCAATTAACATTATTTTTCACTGTTGATAAACTAAAACAGATTACACACGAACGTATACACTGAATAATAAAAAATTAACAAAGAGCAAAGAAACCAACTTTTAAAAATAATTATTCCGGAACGTTAATTAAAACACAGGTGTTATCGCACTACCTTACATTGATGATTAAAAGATTATTGCGTACATGCTATTTTAATAACTCACAAATTAAAGAAATCTTTAAATTATGTACTGACATCAATTAATATAGAGTTTTTCTAGTTGAAACTCACGAAATGCTACTTTTCCAAACTAACGAGAAAGTTTTTAATTCATGCCAGCAGAGAGTTTTAACTTTCAAACCTGCTTGATCATGAGGTACCCCAACTAAGTGAGTTGGATCTAAACAAATGTTTACCAGAGAGTTTTAACTTTAAAACCTGCTTGATCATGAGGTACCCAAACTAAGTGATTTGGATCCAAACAAGTGTTTACCAGAGAGTTTTAACTTTCAAACCTGCTTGATCATGAGGTACCCAAACTAAGTGAGTTGGATCCAAACAAATGTTTACCAGAGAGTTTTAACTTTCAAACCTGCTTGATCATGAGGTACCCAAATTAAATGGGTTGGATCCAAACAAATGTTTACGAGAGGGTTTCAACTTTCAAACCTGCTTGATCATGAGGTACCCAAACTAAGTGAGTTGGATCCAAACAAATGTTTACCAGAGAGTTTAACTTTAAAACCTGCTTGATCATGAGGTACCCAAACTAAGTGAGTTGGATCCAAACAAATGTTTACCAGAGAGTTTTAACTTTCAAACCTGCTTGATCATGAGGTACCCAAACTAAGTGAGTTGGATCCAAACAAGTGTTTACCAGAGAGTTTTAACTTTCAAACCTGCTTGATCATGAGGTACCCAAACTAAGTGAGTTGGATCCAAACAAATGTTTACCAGAGAGTTTTAACTTTCAAACCTGCTTGATCATGAGGTACCCAAACTAAGTGAGTTGGATCCAAACAAATGTTTACCAGAGAGTTTTAACTTTCAAACCTGCTTGATCATGAGGTACCCAAACTAAGTGAGTTGGATCCAAACAAGTGTTTACCAGAGAGTTTTAACTTTCAAACCTGCTTGATCATGAGGTACCCAAACTAAGTGAGTTGGATCCAAACAAGTGTTTACCAGAGAGTTTTAACTTTCAAACCTGCTTGATCATGAGGTACCCAAACTAAGTGAGTTGGATCCAAACAAGTGTTTACCAGAGAGTTTTAACTTTCAAACCTGCTTGATCATGAGGTACCCAAACTAAGTGAGTTGGATCCAAACAAGTGTTTACCAGAGAGTTTTAACTTTCAAACCTGCTTGATCATGAGGTACCCAAATTAAGTGGGTTGGATCCAAACAAATGTTTACCAGAGAGTTTTAACTTTCAAACCTGCTTGATCATGAGGTACCCAAATTAAGTGGGTTGGATCCAAACAAATGTTTACGAGAGGGTTTCAACTTTCAAACCTGCTTGATCATGAGGTACCCAAACTAAGTGAGTTGGATCCAAACAAATGTTTACCAGAGAGTTTAACTTTAAAACCTGCTTGATCATGAGGTACCCAAACTAAGTGAGTTGGATCCAAACAAATGTTTACCAGAGAGTTTTAACTTTCAAACCTGCTTGATCATGAGGTACCCAAACTAAGTGAGTTGGATCCAAACAAATGTTTACGAGAGGGTTTCAACTTTCAAACCTGCTTGATCATGAGGTACCCAAACTAAGTGAGTTGGATCGAAACAAATGTTTACCAGAGAGTTTAACTTTCAAACCTGCTTGATCATGAGGTACCCAAACTAAGTGAGTTGGATCCAAACAAATGTTTACGAGAGGGTTTCAACTTTCAAACCTGCTTGATCATGAGGTACCCAAACTAAGTGAGTTGGATCCAAACAAATGTTTACCACTCGTCCAAATTTAGAATCTTGTTCTATAAAGTTTTAGAAATAAATTCACTCCTGGAACTTCTTGCAACTGGCAAGACTAATTATATTTTAGGTATTGCATCTCAAAACAGCTAGAATAGGTATTAAAACTTTGATTGAAATAAAGTAGAGAACAACATTTTGAACTTCTTGGGTCATATTCAGCCGTCGTGATATACGTTTTTTACTTTAAGTGGGTTTCTCTTCTTAACGAGATGTTGGCTTCATGTATCTACTGCTCTAGATAACTAGATGTGGGTTTTATATATATACTGGTATATATAACTCGATGTGGGCTTTATACATCCAGTTGTCTAGATAATTATATGTAGGTTTTTATATCTACTGGTCTAAAACATTAGATGAAGTTTTTCTATATCTATGGTCTAGATCACTAGGTGTGGGTCTTATGCATCGACTGGTCTAGATAACGAGATGTCGGTTTTATATATCCACCGGTCTAAATAACTAGATGTGGGTTTTATATATCCACTAGTGTAAATAACTAGACGTGGGGTTTATATATCTACTGGTCTAAATAACTAAATTTGGGTTTTATACATCCACTGGTACAGATAACTAGATGTGGGTTTTATACATCCACTAGTACAGATAACTAGATGTGGGTTTTATACATCCACTGGTACAGATAATTAGATGTGAGTTTTATATTTCTACTGGTCTAGATAAGCAGATGTGGGTTTTATATATTTACTGATCTAGAAAACAAGATGTGGGTGTTATATATACACTGGTATAGATAACTAGATGTGGGTTTTATACATCCACTGGACTAGATAACTAGAGTTGGGTTATATATATATATATATATATATATATATACTACTCTAGATAACTATATGTGGGTTTTGTAAATCTACTGGTCGAGAAAACTAGATGTGGGTTTTATATATCAACTGGTTTAGATAACTAGATGTGGGGTTTATATATCTACCGTTCTAAATAACTTTATGTGGGTTTTATACATCCACTGATCTGGATAACTAGATGCGGGTTTTATACATCACCTGTACTAGATAACTAGAGTTGGGATTTATATACATACTAGAGTAGATAAAAATATGTGGGTTTTGTAAATCCACTGGTCTAGATAACTACATATGGGCCTTTTATATCTACTGGTCTAAATAACTAAATGTGGGTTATATACATCCACTGGACCAGATATCTAGATTTGGGTTTATATATCCATTGGTCTAGATAACTATATATGGGTTTTACAAATCTACTGGTCTAGAGAACAAGATGTTGGTTTTTAACATCCACACACCCAGAAAATTAGATGTGAGTTTAATATATCTATTGGTGTAGACAAACTAGATATGGATTTTATGCATAAACAGGCCTAGACAGCTACATATTGGTTTTATATAGCTACTGTTCTAAAATATTAGATGTGAGTTTTATACATCCACTGGTCCAGATAGCAAGATGTAGGTTTCATACATTCATTGGTCTAGATAGGTATATGTGGGATTTATACATCCACAGGTCTAGATAATTAGATATGTGTTTTTTTTTCATTCACTGGTCTAAATAACCTCATATGGGATTTTGTATTTTCTGATCTAGATAACTAGATGTGGATTTTATACATCCACTTCTCTGAGAACTAGATATGGGTTTTACATATCTACGAGTATAGAGAACAAGATTTGGGTTAGATACATCTACTGCTCTAGGTAACTAGATGTGAATTTTATATTACTACTGGTCTAGGTAACTAGATGTGGGTTTTATATATCTAGAAGCCTAGAAAGCTATATGTGGGTTTTCTATTTCTATGGTCTAGATATCTTGATGAGGGTTTTCTGTATCAATGGTCTAGATAATTAGATTTGAGTTTTCTATATATACTGGTCTAGATAACGAGATGTGAGTTTCATACATCCACTGGTCTAGATAACTAGATGTGGGTTTTATGCATTCACTGGTCTAGATAACTATATGTGGGTTTTATACATACACTAGAGTAGATAATTAGATGTGGGTTTTATACATCCACTGTACTAGATAACTAGATGTAGGTTTTATACATACACTAGAGTAGATAATTAGATGTGGGTTTTATACATCCATTGTACTAGATAACTAGATGTAGGTTTTATACATCCACTGTACTAGATAACTAGATGTAGGTTTTATGCATCCACTGTACTAGATAACTAGATGTAGGTTTTATACATCTACTGTACTAGATAACTAGATGTAGGTTTTATACATCCACTTATCTAGATAATTAGATGTAGGTTTTATACATTCACTGTACTAGATAACTAGATGTAGGTTTTATAGATCCACTTATCTACATAATTAGATGTAGGTTTTATACATCCACGGTACTAGATAACTAGATGTAGGTTTTATACATCCACTGTACTAGATAACTAGATGTAGGTTTTATACATCCACTTATCTAGATAACTAGATGTAGGTTTTATACATCCACTGTACTAGATAACTAGATGTAGGTTTTGTACATCCACTGTACTAGATAACTAGATGTGGGTTTATACATCCACTGTACTAGATAACTAGATGTAGGTTTTATACATCCACTGTACTAGATAACTAGATGTAGGTTTTATACATCCACTGTACTAGATAACTAGATGTAGGTTTTATAGATCCACTGTACTAGATAACTAGATGTAGATTTTATACATCCACTGTACTAGATAACTATATGTGGGTTTTATAGATCCACTGTACTAGATAACTAGATGTAGGTTTTATACATCCACTGTACTAGATAACTAGATGTAGGTTTTATACATCCACTGTACTAGATAACTAGATGTAGGTTTTATACATCCATTGGTGGAGATAACTAGATGTGGGTTTTATAGATCCACTAGAGTACATAATTAGATGTGGGTTTTATACATCCACTGTACTAGATAACTAGATGTAGGTTTTATACATCCACATATTTAGATAACTAGATGTAGGCTTTATACATCCACTGTACTAGATAACTAGATGTAGGTTTTATATATCTTCTGGTCTAGAGAACTAGATGTTGGATTTATACATCCACTGTACTAGATAACTAGATGTAGGTTTTATACATCCATTGGTGGAGATAACTAGATGTGGGTTTTATAGATCCACTAGTATATATAATTAGATGTGGGTTTTATACATCCACTGTACTAGATAACTAGATGTAGGTTTTATACATCCACATATTTAGATAACTAGATGTAGGCTTTTATACATCCACTGTACTAGATAACTAGATGTAGGTTTTATATATCTTCTGGTCTAGAGAACTAGATGTTGGATTTATACATCCACTGTACTAGATAACTAGATGTAGGTTTTATACATCCACTGTACTAGATAACTAGATGTAGGTTTTGTACATCCACTGTACTAAATAACTAGATGTGGGTTTTATACATCCATTGTACTAGATAACTAGATGTGGGTTTTATACATCCACTGTACTAGATAACTAGATGTAGGTTTTTTATACATCCACTGTACTAGATAACTAGATGTAGGTAGGTTTTATAGATCCACTGTACTAGATAACTAGATGTAGATTTTTATACATCCACTGTACTAGATAACTATATATGGGTTTTATAGATCCACTGTACTAGATAACTAGATGTAGGTTTTATATATCCACTGTACTAGATAACTAGATGTAGGTTTTATACATCCACTGTACTAGATAACTAGATGTAGGTTTTATACATCCATTGGTGGAGATAACTAGATGTGGGTTTTATAGATCCACTAGAGTAGATAATTAGATGTGGGTTTTATACATCCACTGTACTAGATAACTAGATGTAGGTTTTATACATCCACATATTTAGATAACTAGATGTAGGCTTTATACATCCACTGTACTAGATAACTAGATGTAGGTTTTATATATCTTCTGGTCTAGAGAACTAGATGTTGGATTTATACATCCACTGTACTAGATAACTAGATGTAGGTTTTATACATCCACTGTACTAGATAACTAGATGTAGGTTTTATACATCCATTGGTGGAGATAACTAGATGTGGGTTTTATACATCCACTGTACTAGATAACTAGATGTAGGTTTTATACATCCACTGTACTAGATAACTAGATGTAGGTTTTATACATCCACTTATCTAGATAACTAGATGTAGGTTTTATACATCCACTGTACTGGATAACTAGATGTAGGTTTTATACATCTACTGTACTAAATAACTAGATGTAGGTTTTATACATCCACTTATCTAGATGATTAGATGTAGGTTTTATACATCCACAGTACTAGATAACAAGATGTAGGTTTTATACATCCACTGTACTAGATAACTAGATGTACGTTTTATACATCCACTTATCTACATAATTAGATGTAGGTTTTATACATCCACTGTACTAGATAACTAGATGTAGGTTTTATATATCTTCTGGTCTAGAGAACTAGATGTTGGATTTATACATCCATTGGTGGAGATAACTAGATGTGGGTTTTATAGATCCACTAGTCTAGATAACAAGATGTAAGTTTTATACATCCACTGTACTAGATAACTAGATGTAGGTTTTATACATCCACTGTACTAGATAACTAGATGTAGGTTTTATACATCCACTTATCTAGATAACTAGATGTAGGTTTTATACATCTACTGTACTGGATAACTAGATGTAGGTTTTATACATCTACTGTACTAGATAACAAGATGTAGGTTTTATACATCCACTGTACTAGATAACTAGATGTAGGTTTTATACATCCACATATCTAGATAACTAGATGTAGGTTTTATACATCCACTGTACTAGATAACTAGATGTAGGTTTTATATATCTTCTGGTCTAGAGAACTAGATGTTGGATTTATACATCCATTGGTGGAGATAACTAGATGTGGGTTTTATAGATCTACTAGTCTAGATAACAAGATGTAAGTTTTATATATTTACTGGTTGATATAACTCGATGTGAGTTTTATACATCCACTGGTCTGGATAATTTGATGTGGGTTTTACATGTCTACTGGTCTAGATAACTAGATGTGGGGTTTATACATCCACTGGTGTACATAGAAAGATGTGGGTTTTATATATCTGCTTGTCTAGAAAACTATATTTGGGTTTTATATATCTACTGGTCTAGATAACTGGATGAGTGTTTTATACATTCCCTCGTCTAGATAACTAGATTTTGATATATATCTGCTTGTTTAGAGAACTAGATGTGGTTATTATATATCTACTGGCCTAGATAACTAGATGTTGGTTTTATTCATCTACTGGTCTATATATGTAGATGTTGGTTTTATTCATCTACTGGTCTATATATGTAGATGTGAGTTTTATATATCTACTGCCCTAGATAAGTAGGTGTGATTTTTATATATCTACCTACTTGTCTAGATAACTAGATATGGGTTTTATATATCTACTTGTGTAGATATCTGTATCTGGGTTTTATATATCCACTGGTCTAGATAACTAGATATAGGTTTTATTTATTCATACCTGTGAAGCTAACTATTTATTGTTTTGATTTTAAGTTTTAAGCTTGAGACAAGTTGATTCTAGTGTCGCAGTGTTAATTAGTATGTACTTTCTTCACTACCGACTGTAAATAGAAAATAATAAATTGAGATCTTCTGAAGACATTACATAGTCAATTATAACCAAATAAGTAAATATTGAGTATATTTTTGGAGTCAAATGTTCAGCCTACATCCACTGTTGTAGGTAACTAGATATATGTTTGATATATCTACTAGTCTAGACAATTTGATGTGGATTTTTATATATCCACCGTTCTAGGTAATTAGATGTGTGTTTGATATATCTACTGGTCTAGACAATTAAGTGTAGGTTTTATACATCCAGTGATGTAGATATCTAGATTTGGGTTTTATACATCCACTGTTCTAGATAACTACATGTGGGGTTTATACATCCACTGTTCTAGATAACTACATGTGGGGTTTATACATCCACTGGTGTAGATAAGAAGATGTGGGTTTTATATATCTACTGGTCTTGATAACTAGATTGGGTTTTATACATCTACTGGTCTAGAAAAGTAGATGTTTTGGGTTTTATAGATCCACTGTTCTAGGTAACTAGGTGTGGATTTTATATATCTACTGGTCTATAGAAGTAGATGTGTGTTTTATACATCCACTGGTCTAGATAACTAGTTTGGATTTTTTACATCCACTGGTTTAGATAACTAGACGTGGGTTTTATATATTTATTGGTCTAGATAACTCGATATAGGTTTTATTTATTCATACCTGTGAAGCTAACTATTTATTGTTTTGATTTTAAATTTTAAACTTGAGACAAGTTGATTCTAGTGTCGCAGTGTTAATTAGTATGTACTTTCTTCACTACCGACTGTAAATAGAAAATAATAAATTGAGATCTTCTGAAGACATTACATAGTCAATTATAACCAAATAAGTAAATATTGAGTATATTTTTGGAGTCAAATGTTCAGCTTTCGGTATATCCATCAGAACAAAAAAAAATGACTGAAATAATACTTGTCATTCGGCTCTAATAAATTACAAGAGAGAAATGATCGCAAGACTGTTTTTAACCGAAAAAAAATACACCGTGTGCTATGTGTTTATTTCAAATGTGGGGGCTCGAACTAAATCTTTCAGCGTTATAAGCCCTTAAACTTATGACTGAATTGTCACGAAACTACAACAATAGTTTAACTATTTTATTAAAATATAATAAAAATATCAGGAAATATGTATTTCACTTAATTCGTTGTTTGTGTTTTCAGTTAGCTAACATGTTTAGATTAGGCCTATAACCGTTTATTTGCTTTAATTAACTGTTGCTTGTTAAACTCTCTTTAAACTTGTGCCACGTTTTCAGTTGTCCACTTTTTGTGTCTGTTCACACCTTTGCATTATCCTTAATCTCCAATAACTTAATGTTCATACCAGCTTACTGTCTATTTGTCATAAACCACAGTGATGCCAAATCCCTAGTAACTCCATGTTGATACCAGCTTACTGTCTATTTGTCTTAACCACAATGCTACACAATGATCCCAAATCCTCAGTAATTGCATGTTCATACCAACTTACCCTTTATTTCTAATTTATCACAATGGACAATCTTCGCTATGTCAACGACTGGTATTAGCACTGTATCTCATAACGGGTGGTATGGGTATTAAAATTTTCATTGATAAGCAGAGAACAATGTTTCGACCTTTCTAGGTCATCTTCAGGTTAACAAAGAGAGAGTTTGCAAGTGACCGTTGCTGGGCACATGTTCCCAAGAAAAATGAGTGAGATATTCATACTTTATTAGATTTTATATATAAACATTTGCTCTAATAGATTAGTGACATGAGTGAATGTTATGATTCACATGGTTTCTTCCAACCAAACATTTCAGTATCATTTTAGGAAAATTTAGATTATATTAGAATATTTACGTTTACATCAGTTTCGCGTACCACTCCTTTTGCTTACGTAAAGTTTATAAACGTCAATAACTATGTCACGGAAACTTTTACCAATTTGGTTTTCTATCTGTGTTTACTCTTGAAGCTACCAAGTCTGTTTTTAGGGGTGATCCAAATACTTCTACAAACTCGGACTGACTGGGATTCTTTTTATCATTTATAATAATTGTTGCTAACATATGTAACAAATGGATGTTTTGGCTAATGTTAAAGTGCGATATGGGATGTTTTGGCTAACGTTAAAGTGCGGTATGGCATTATTCTTGTTACTTTTGTCCTGTTGTCGTAGCAACAAGCGAAGCCACAACGTAAAGTTAGAAGTTAGCCATTTTGGTTTTAAACTTTGTACGTTACTGTGAGTAAAAACGTGTTTTGTTTGTTCATTCACAATTACTTGCATTTATTGAGTTTTGCCTTTGCTGTCCGTATGGCTTAGATTCGATGAATCTACGTCTTTGTGGAAACTATCACTTACCTGCTGTGAATGCACCCTAATACCGCAATAACACTGCACAACATTTTTTGAGAAGTTTTGCTTCCTGAAAAGTTTTTGCTGATTGTGACAGGTACCTGGTGGGTATGCACAAATATAGTTTTGGTTTTGCTTCATCACTTAGGAACTCTGAGAAATAGACAGTTAACTGTTTATCGACAATAACGTATTTAATTGCGTTTATGTTTCTAATACGCTATTAACTTCAACATAATTAAAAGTGTTTTGCTCCTGATTTTCGTTTGTATTCAATGTTCGGTGCCTCACGTTGCAGTGTCCAACAGTAGTCAGCAAGCATTGACGGATTCCAGTTGCCCTGATATCGTTTTCCATTGTAACAAAACTGAAGATTTCAATGAAACAGTACGTGATGGGCAAATTTGGACGTGATTTTCACGATAGCAGCCAAAAATCTATAAGGAACACCCAACAGTGTTCAGGAAGCATAAACTTTGTTGTGCAGCGTTATTCAGGTTATGATAGAAAAGAATACTTATACAGACATCAGTTAGATGTAAAAATTTAGTAATAATTTATTGCACTAAGTTCTCAAACATTTTGTGTATTACTTTATTTAGTAAGGAAATGATATATTGGAAGTTTTTTTTTGTTGTTTTTGTACGGTAAAATAATATAATAACATATGGCCACACTTTATTGCTATCTTGTGTCGTATGGTATAAATACAACATCGTACAGTAAATCAATAAATGTTCAAGTTGTTGAAATTTTCCTCCTTATTGACATTTATGAAAACTGGAGCACGTGAGCTGTTAGATTAATACTGGATAGTTTTAGCACTTCTCTTTTGATTTCACACACTTTATCGGTACTATGACGAAGCTTGCTAATAGTTTCGAAGTCCCTCTTGTGTTGTGAAGAAACTTGGTGAAAAGCGACCAATACGAGCACAGGGTAGAATCCTACAATGTTTTTTATCTTAGCATTCGTTCGATTCAACAGCAACTGTTTAAAAACACTTTTGTAGGTTGGCTGGTTTCTCTGTTTTTCTAAGCATAAAAAAGTTTTGGTTCTCAAAAAGATGTCAATCTTTACTTCACCTTTCGGTATAAAATTTACCAGAAACTTTGATGTCAAAGTTATAACCATAACTTAGTTATATTCATCAACTCGCGACTATTTGTCATACAGTAACCTGATGTTTGGTCAGTATATTTAGTTTAAATGTATTCTCGTCCCACGTATAATTAATTTGATAAAAAAAAAGTTTCTTTTTCTCGGTTCTGATCATACGCTTCTGTCAAACCAAGAAGTTTCTACTGTAGCTAATCAAATTATTGTCGAGATGGCGCTACGATAAATATCATTTCGTTTCCTCGTTGTGAATCACAAAAACTATATGTGTTCTTCCCACCGCAAATAATGGAAACCAATTCCTAGCATCTTGAGCCATTCAAACTTAGAGCTCAGTCATCAGGACAAGTAAATATGGCAGGATTTAAAAGTACTAAAAGATATGTGTTTTGTGTTAATTAATTTTATATTATCTTCACAACACCTGTTCAATCTACTAAAATATTTGGGATACAGATTGTGCGATAATTCCTTTCATTATTATTTTACAGTTAATTGAGTTAAATCACGTATAACAGATAGTTTTTATCCAAACTTACTATGCCAAAACCTTTAATCTGATACGTATCTTTGTCTTTAGCACATAGCTACAACATCAAACTGTACGGCTACTGGTACTACGAACAGTGTTTATCCACGTGGTCAAGACTCATGTTTTCTACTTTTGTGTGCCCAGTTCTATTATATTTAAACGATTTTGGAGTATAACCACGTTATTACAGTCCATGTCACCACATACAGTCATGATCTATTTGAAAGACTTGTGTGAGACTCTCATGTCCAGAGCACAAGCTCAGCACTAGTGCACGAGGATGATAGTTTCCTAACACTAATTTCAACAGTCAGATCACATAGAAGTTCATAGAACATGACTAGTATGTCGAATAGCTTGGAAAACATTTATTCTTCAGGTGCTTGAGGTAAGTAACAGGTGAACGGATATGCTTTAGAAAGAACTTGAATTGTGTCACTTTTCCTTAAAAAAGTTATTTCTTGGTTAAGTTTTCCTTACTGTAGCCTGCAACACAGCGACAACTTTTATCCGCATGTTTGTGGATTTTCAACTACAAGACGTCACACTTTGCTTATTATGGCTATGATACAACTTGTTGCAGGTATCTTTCTGGATGGTCCTGGTGTTCCAAAGTGATCTACCTTCCTTCTTTTTCTAAAGTCGATAAGCACCAAGGATATCCCTAGCTTGGAAGTTGGAAATCCTCGGTCTGAGCCAGTTTTTATTATCTAAGTGTAAGGAATATCTGGTGTCGAAAGGGTTTGTTTTGAATTTCGCGTAAAGCTACACGAGGGCTATCTGCGCCAGCCGTCTTTAATTTAGCAGTGTAAGTCTAGAGGGAAGGCAGCTAGTCATCACTACCCGCCGCCAACTCTTGGGCTACTCTTTTGGTAAAAGCTTCCCTGGGCTTGTTTTCTTTCTCTCACAGACTAAAGAAAATGGGTTATCGTGGGAAACGACGGTAGAACAGCGTTCGTTAGGTGGACATTTCTTTAACTTAAATTAAACATCGTACCAACGATACTAGAGTCATATCCATAAAGAACACAATAAAAACATATGTTTGGAACTTGATAGTAGGTGAGAGTGAACCTTCTTAACTTGATTTCAGTGACAGTGAATATAGTAATGCACAATGTTTAAAGGATTTTGTAATGAATGAATAATGTTTTTGCATTGAATATATGGAACAACCTTGTTTTATTTCAGTGATGACGAGAAAACCCACTTGTAGAGAAAAATATATATGTAAAAACGGTTGGTTTGGATTGAAAAATTATATTTATGTATAGGAGTGAACAACGTTTCGACCTTCTTCGGTCATCGTCAGGTTCACAAAGGTGACAGAAGAAGGTCAAAACGTTGTTTTATTTCTTTTTAAATACTGCTTTTAAAAACTTTGAAGGGGCTTATGGCGAGTAAGCAGTTTTTTGTTTCCTTAATGATTAAAAGTAGCAAACCTTTTGTTCTTCCCTAATGTGTAGAAACTGTAATAAAGGTAGTTAAAAAATGTGATGTGAGCAGTTGTCTTAATGGCACCAAAAATGATATTGTTTGAGGACAAGTGAGAGTCAGCTTTCAGAACTTGTTTTGAAAGAACATTTTGAAAGTTTTCATAATGAATGAACAATGTTTTGATGTAAATGTTCAGAACTTGTTTTCAGTAAAAAACAAAAGAACATTTTGAAAGTTTTCATAATGAATGAACAATGTTTTGATGTAAATGTTCAGAACTTGTTTTCAGTAAAGCAAAAGAACATTTTGAAAGTTTTCATAATGAATGAACAATGTTTTGATGTAAATGTTCAGAACTTGTTTTGAGTAAAGCAAAAGAACATTTTGAAAGTTTTCATAATGAATGAACAATGTTTTGATGTAAATGTTCAGAACTTGTTTTGAGTACAGCAAAAGAATATTTTGAAAGTTTTCATAATGAATGAACAATGTTTTGATGTAAATGTATGAAACAACCATATTTTATTTTATTATGGACACTACTTTTGAAGTATTCTAAACAATAATAAAAGATTATGCTGATGTTGAACAAATAAACAAATGATAGCTCTGAAAAATATATTTTTCCCTGAAGATAGGCTTGAAAATAGGGGTGCGTCTTATACATCGAAAAATACGGTACTTAAACGAAGGCCGAGACAAAATATAAGACCTGCCTGAAATGTCACGATTATTCATTTCATGAAAAAGGGT
This sequence comes from Tachypleus tridentatus, assembly GCF_004210375.1. Classification (NCBI taxonomy): domain Eukaryota; kingdom Metazoa; phylum Arthropoda; class Merostomata; order Xiphosura; family Limulidae; genus Tachypleus; species Tachypleus tridentatus. The sequence continues at coordinate 147,973,721 of NC_134826.1, forward strand.
TTATTTGTTTTAAATTTCGCGCAAAGCTACACGAGGGTTATTTGCGCTAGCCGTCCCTAATTTAGCAGTGTAAGGCTCGAGAGAAGGCAGCTAGTCATCACCACCTAACACCAACTCTTGGGCTACTCTTTTACCAACGAATAGTGGGACTGATCGTAACATTATAAGGCCCACACAGCTGAAAGGGCAAACATGTTGGGTACGACTGGGATTCGAACCCGCGACCCTCTTCTTTAAATGAAATTTTTGAAGTAAGATAGAGCTTGGCATTTGCGGTTGTTGCATTATAAAGTCAAATTTTATAGCTACAGTAAATTGTGGCAGTTACATTGGAGTGATCCACTTGGTGTAAATTGAAAATATTCCTAAAACATTGTTGTTTTCAGTGATGATTTGCAAGTGAAATATGATCGTTTGCTGTTTTTTTATGCACTTAAAATATATTGAAAATGAATATTGAAAATTCCATTATACAATATGTAAAGTACACTGGAAATTTTATTACTTTGTTTTAACAATACAAAGTGGTAACCATTGCTGTTTTAGATTTTCTTTAGATAATTTAACTAAAATGGTTTATCTCACATGGTTTTTCATTCTTCCTTAAACGTATTTGTACATCAGTCTTGGAATAAGAAAGATACACCAATTTTAGGTTCGTATTGATAATGGCTATAGTTTTATCAAAAACTTTATTTGGGCCCAAAGTACCAAGTATCAGTGGAAGGAAGGTTTTAGCTGCACACACTTCATCAACAAATCAATAGTTAGTCGTTCTGATAAAAGTTAAAAAAAAACACCTATTATGTATGTTAACCCAGAAAAAAGTCGCAAAGGCAAAACGTAGGTTTAAATAAAAATATATTATTTATCTGGAGTGTTAAGGTTGTTTTCCTTAACATTTATCAACATGTGTAAATTCATCCAGTGTGATCTACAAATTTTGAAAAATAACAACAATTATTTAGTCCTACCAGTTATTTGTATGCATATACTGTTACCTAGTAGTGTTAATAATAAATAATAACTATTTGTTTTTGTTTGTTTGTTTTGAATTTGGCACAAAGCTACTCGAGAGCTATCTGTGCTAGCCGTCCCTAATTTAGCAATGTAAGGCTCGAGGGAAGGCAGCTAGTCATCACCACCTAACACCAACTCTTGGGCTACTCTTTTACCAACGAATAGTGGGATTGACCGTAACATTATAACGCCCAACGGCTGAAAGGGCGAGCATGTTTGGCGCGACGGGGATGCGAACCCGCGCCCCCTCAGATTACGAGTCGAACGCCTTAACACGCTTGGCCATGCCGAGCCAATAAATAATAACACTGTAATAGTTAGACGTAAATCTTACTGTTTTTAGTATTGAACTTAATATCTGGTCAGAATTCATAGAATAATTATTATGATTGATCTTTTATCAAATATTTCTGAACTAAAGAAAAAGTATTGAATATTCTGAAATATTCCTGACTTAGGCCTAGAAATCTATGTGTCTAAAGTTTCTGGAATGCAGACTAGAGATCAACGAATTTTCTAGAAAGGATGTGACGACATTCACGAGCAGAAGTTTTCACAGTCTAGAAGTTTCTAGAATTCTTTAATAGAATATAAATATCGCTAAGGGTGGTGTGAAATTAATGCCTTCTTCTGTGACCTAATAAACTACCAAAAGTTAGCACATTTAAGATTTTATAAAACTTAAAATTGTGTGTGACGGTTAAAAAAGCTGAAATTGTATTTAAGATGAAATTGGACTTTTCAAGGCATATTGTATTAATAAATTATTCATTTTGACCAGATCAGTTATTTTTTAGTATTTTGTGAATGTGTTATTACTGTTTCATAATTGTGTAAATATTGTCACTGTAATATTATTCTTACTGTGATTTAATAAATTTGTGAATAATTATTATTGTATATTGGTTTTACGAATCCTCGTCGCACCAAACATGACTAGCTGCCTCTCTCTAGTCTTACACTGCTAAATTAGGGACAGCTAGCGCAGATAGCCCTCGTGTAGCTTTGCGCAAAATTAAAAAAAAAACCAAAAACAAACCAATAGTTTATGCCCATATAATAGAGAACTCATAATTATGTGAAAAATTATACAATAGCTTGAATTTTCTCCATAAAAATACGAGTTTTTCAGTCCTACCACAAGCACTATGGTATAAGATATTTCAAAACTGTCACACAAAACAGCAAAATTTATAAATACAAATTAATATTTTGGTTCATATTTCCAACCAAAGTTTTAATTTTTAAGATATATCATAATTACTGTAAATAAAGGGACTTCAAAATTACCATTATAACACCTTTATTTAAATGTGGAATAAACACAGTTTATACATGATAAGTAAGATGACATTCATCAAATAACAGAAGATGATGGTTTTTCAATACATCCATTTCAGATATTGAAAACATGCTCATTCTGATTTTTCGGACGGTTATTTATTTTATTGTGTAAACATTTTTAATTTTTCATCGCAGCCATAAACGGTAGAGCATATTTGAATTTCTGGATGAGTGTCTTGCTTGCTGTGTTAACTTCAACCATTGAATTTAGAACTTAAACAGCGAATATCCGTGGTAGTTATACACAAGTCTCTATTACCCAATCAAAGGGAAACTTCGTTATCACGTCAAAACTGGTGAGCAGGTACTCTCGCCGTCTGTTATTGTGACACTAAGTATCCCTTTAACAACAAAGAAGTGGAAACATGTTGGGTTGGTTTTTGAATTTCGCGCAAAGCTACACTGTCTGTGTTAGCCGTCCCTAACTTAGCAGTGTAAGTTTGTTGTTGTTTTTTAAATTCGCGCAAAGCTACTCGAGGGCTATCTGCGCTGGCCGTCCTTAATTTAGCAGTGTAAGACTAGAGGGAAGGCAGCTAGTCATCACCACCCACCGCCAACTCTTGGGCTACTCTTTTACCAACGAGTAGTGGGATTTATCGTAACATTTAACGCCCCCAAGGTTGAAAGGCCGAGCGTGTGTGGTGTGACGGGAATTTGATTTCGCAACCCTCGGATTACGAGTCGAGTGCCTTAGCCACCTGGCCATGCCAGGCCGGAAAATGTTGTAAGAAACTCAATAAACTGCAAATAAAGACGATTGTTATTTTCATCAGAATTTAACTAGGTTCCATGGATTTAATAAAGAGAAAAATAACATTTATAAGTGCTTGAATTTTTAATATAAGTATTGTATTTTTATTATTATGTGTGTGTATTTTTGTTATAGCAAAACCACATCACGCTATCTGCTAGTCCACCGAAGGGAATGGAACCCCTGATTTTAGCGTTTAAATCCGTAGATTTACGGTATTATTATGTCTGTTGAAGTTTATGAAGAAATGTGTGGGGGTGTTACTTTTATCAATCACTTATTACATAATCAAATAACTAGGAATAGCACTATATCAGCCGTTATCAGGTTTACAAGATACAACTGGAAAGTTAGATACCCTTAAGCACTGTTATGTTTGTTTTTGAAGAGTGGAAAGGTATGTTTATAACTGAAGCCTGCAGAGACTATTTGACTGCAGAGTTTGATATCGTAAAAGTCTGTCAATACGACTTTTAAATCAATGTGGTTTTGTGATTGAGATAAATATCAGTTTTCTTTGTTATTTCAGTCCAGGACTTCTTTTGTGAAAATGGCCATTAAAATCTTGGTGAAGAAAATTCGAATAAACAAAGAATAACTAAAAGTACTACTAGTGCAATAATACAGCACTATATCCCAAGTTTAGTTTAAGTTATTCCATATTTTAACAAATCAGTAATAACAAAACATAAGGAATACTTAATGAAAAAGAGCAGCCAGGTGTGGCTTAGCTGTTGACATACCGCAACTACAAATCCAAAGTATCTCAAGTTTAGTTTAAGTTATTCCATATCTTTAACAAATCAGTAATAACAAAACATAAGGAAAACTTAATAAAAAAGAGCAGCCAGGTGTGGCTTAGCTACTGACATACCGCAACTACAAATCCAAGGCGACTTTGGGACAGTGTGTATGCTGGGATAGCTAGTAGAAACCTATTTATTTGAGTTTATACAATACGATAATTGACATGTTTTACGGGCTTACACTTCATGACGTTATATGGAGTTAGGAAAAATGTTTTGTTTTGAAGTAAATAAATAAAGACGACCTATTAATGATTTATCGATTTGAATTTGTACAATATCAGGACACTCCCATATATTTTCAATAACAGGCTTAGCATAAACCAGATGCTCTAAAACACTATCAGCTTACCATATTAGTCAGTTTATTTAGCTCATTTACAAAGAACAAAACAGACAAGAAGTACTGAAAAATATATATGTAAAAAAGGCTCGTTTGGGTTGAAAAAATATTTTACGTAGAGAAGTGAACAACGTTTCGACTTTCTTCGGTCATCGTTGTTCGCTCCTCTACGTAAAATATTTTCTCAACCTAAACGAGCCGTTTTTACATATATATTTTTCTCTAAAAGTTGGTTTTCTCGACATCACAGACACGAAGTACTACTTTCTTTTCTAAAAATTACTTTTAACACTCCTACGAGTTTCTAGTCCTGATTTCTCCAAGCCCATTCCCCTGGCTGTGGTTTCGCTAGATAGTAGATAGGGACAGTGGGAATCTCGTTAATCCATTCATTAATGGATTTAAATGGCAATTTTATTTAAATACAAAATTATTAGCCTAATATTAATAACCTTTCAAGTTGCTCCGTGGCCTATTAGGCCCCACTTTTTCGTAGGAGTGTTAAGGGTACTAGCTTAACCTAGTGAGAAGCTACGTAGATATTTTCGCTTATTTCTTGAAGTGTGTAGTTTTCTCGTTTCACTTTGGTCTGGGGTATCCTATTGTTGAAATATTTGTTTATGTTGTAAAATGCGACTAAACTTCTATTGAGATAGACAAACCGTCAGTACTTCAAAATCAATATGTTTATTTGGTTATGTTTGGCAAAGTAGATGTCTCCTTTTGTAAAGAACATGTGTAACTTGAAATACCGCGGAAGTTTTTTGAACCACTTGCTGGCGTATTCTCGCTCTAGATGGCTGTTGATGATATGATGTGTGACGTATAGTCATGACTACGGTTGCGATGAAATGGCGTTCCTTTTCTATACTCTTTTCGGTTTTGCTATATTTTTCTTTGGAGGTTGGTGTTTTGTTTGGTTGATGCATCTTATGGCAATATTCAATGCGTAAGTAATATTTTTATTATGTTTTAGACACTTTTATAAGTTCAGAAAAACTAAATAAGTAGTAGATTCTATTTTTTGGCTGCATACCGGCAGAACATAATTCAGTTCAGTATCAAAAGCTGGGTAGGCTAGTCTCGCACACGAATAACGTGAGAACGTAATGTAAACTACCGCGTTAAGTTGTTACGAGTACCGTAGTGCTAATACAGTAATATTATGGTTCTGTTAAACAAATAGTGATATAACATGATAATTTTAAATCGTATTGCAGATATTGGATGAATTTCAAATTTAATAAATTATTTTGATAATCTGTAGGAGCTGTTCAAATGTAAGTTGAGTAAAAGTGTATTGCAATGAGGCTTGATATTCGATAGTTATGTTGGGGGGTGGGTGTAACTTGCCCAGTAAAGTTGTTATGAAATTATATGGATAATATTAGAAGTAATAAATTATATGGGAAAACTTAGAATGAAACAAATTACAGAATGTGAAATATAATTATAGCAGGAAAAATAATTAATGACAATAGATCTTGGCATAGAACATATCTTTAAGAAGTGTTACTACTTGTGAAGAGGATATGCTGGTTTACAAAAGGAGTAAGATAATTTAGTAAGTTGGGTGAATAAGTGACAGATGGGTTTTAATTATAATAAATGTAAGATCTGTATGTGTGTTATAATAATTTGAATTATAAGTTTTTACTGTGGATGAGAATAACCATAAGAGTGTTATAAAAGAAAGGGATCTTGGTGTAACAGTTGACGAGTCTCTAAAGCCTTCCAACAATTGTTCTGTTCCTAGTGGTACGGCAAATGGAATGGTAGGTTGTATCAAGAGAAATATTGAGTACAGGTCTAAAGAGGTTATAATTTTATTGTACAAGGTCACTGGTTAAGATACATTTGGAATATTGTGTTCAGGTTTGGGCTTTTTACTTTATGAAAGACATGGAAAGGGTTATTAGAACGGTGCTTGGTAGGGAGGGTTGTTGTATGAGGAGAGGTTAAAATTGATTTATCTTTGAAAAGGAGGAGTTAGATGATCTGATTGATAGCCTTGATGTATCTTTTTTAAATCAAATTTAAGAATAACAACAGTAGGACTAGGTTACACAAATATAAATGTTGGCATGGTAGGAGTCATCTTCAGCTAAGACAGTTTTATTTTTTTAAAAGGGCAGTTGGCATCATGAATGGGTTAAAGTCAGTTGTTGTAGAGGCAATAAATTTAAATAAGTTTTAGAGAAATTGATAAATACATGAAAGATAAGGGCTGACATAGGTGTCTTTTAAAATTTAATACATCTTGGAGTGTGAAACAGCCAAGATGGAGCAACAGAACTATACATCTTAGAGTGTGAAACAGCCAAGATGGAGCAACAGAACTATTACATCTTGGAGTGTGAAACAGCCAAGATGGAGCAACAGAACTATACATCTTGGAGTGTGAAACAGCCAAGATGGAGCAACAGAACTATTACATCTTGGAGTGTGAAACAGCCAAGATGGAGCAACAGAACTATACATCTTGGAGTGTGAAACAGCCAAGATGGAGCAACAGAACTATTACATCTTGGAGTGTGAAACAGCCAAGATGGAGCAACAGAACTATACATCTTGGAGTGTGAAACAGCCAAGATGGAGCAACAGAACTATTACATCTTGGAGTGTGAAACAGCCAAGATGGAGCAACAGAACTATACATCTTGGAGTGTGAAACAGCCAAGATGGAGCAACAGAACTATACATCTTGGAGTGTGAAACAGCCAAGATGGAGCAACAGAACTATACATCTTGGAGTGTGAAACAGCCAAGATGGAGCAACAGAACTATACATCTTGGAGTGTGAAACAGCCAAGATGGAGCAACAGAACTATACATCTTAGAGTGTGAAACAGCCAAGATGGAGCAACAGAACTATTACATCTTGGAGTGTGAAACAGCCAAGATGGAGCAACAGAACTATACATCTTAGAGTGTGAAACAGCCAAGATGGAGCAACAGAACTATTACATCTTGGAGTGTGAAACAGCCAAGATGGAGCAACAGAACTATACATCTTGGAGTGTGAAACAGCCAAGATGGAGCAACAGAACTATACATCTTAGAGTGTGAAACAGCCAAGATGGAGCAACAGAACTATACATCTTAGAGTGTGAAACAGCCAAGATGGAGCAACAGAACTATTACATCTTGGAGTGTGAAACAGCCAAGATGGAGCAACAGAACTATACATCTTAGAGTGTGAAACAGCCAAGATGGAGCAACAGAACTATTACATCTTGGAGTGTGAAACAGCCAAGATGGAGCAACAGAACTATTACATCTTGGAGTGTGAAACAGCCAAGATGGAGCAACAGAACTATTACATCTTGGAGTGTGAAACAGCCAAGATGGAGCAACAGAACTATTACATCTTGGAGTGTGAAACAGCCAAGATGGAGCAACAGAACTATTATATCTTGGAGTGTGAAACAGCCAAGATGGAGCAACAGAACTATTACATCTTGGAGTGTGAAACAGCCAAGATGGAGCAACAGAACTATTACATCTTGGAGTGTGAAACAGCCAAGATGGAGCAACAGAACTATTACATCTTGGAGTGTGAAACAGCCAAGATGGAGCAACAGAACTATTACATCTTGGAGTGTGAAACAGCCAAGATGGAGCAACAGAACTATACATCTTGGAGTGTGAAACAGCCAAGATGGAGCAACAGAACTATTACATCTTGGAGTGTGAAACAGCCAAGATGGAGCAACAGAACTATTACATCTTGGAGTGTGAAACAGCCAAGATGGAGCAACAGAACTATTACATCTTGGAGTGTGAAACAGCCAAGATGGAGCAACAGAACTATTACATCTTGGAGTGTGAAACAGCCAAGATGGAGCAACAGAACTATTACATCTTGGAGTGTGAAAGAGCCAAGATGGAGCAACAGAACTATTACATCTTAGAGTGTGAAACAGCCAAGATGGAGCAACAGAACTATTACATCTTGGAGTGTGAAACAGCCAAGATGGAACAACAGAACTATATATCTTAGAGTGTGAAACAGCCAAGATGGAGCAACAGAACTATTACATCTTGGAGTGTGAAACAGCCAAGATGGAGCAACAGAACTATACATCTTGGAGTGTGAAACAGCCAAGATGGAGCAACAGAACTATTACATCTTGGAGTGTGAAACAGCCAAGATGGAGCAACAGAACTATTACATCTTGGAGTGTGAAACAGCCAAGATGGAGCAACAGAACTATTACATCTTGGAGTGTGAAACAGCCAAGATGGAGCAACAGAACTATTACATCTTGGAGTGTGAAACAGCCAAGATGGAGCAACAGAACTATTACATCAAAACTTCCTAGTCCAGCTAGTGTTATAAATTTAATACATCTTGGAGTGTGAAACAGCCAAGATGGAGCAACAGAACTATTACATCAAAACTTCCTAGTCCAGCTAGTGTTATAAATTTAATACATCTTGGAGTGTGAAACAGCCAAGATGGAGCAACAGAACTATTACATCAAAACTTCCTAGTCCAGCTAGTGTTATAAATTTAATACATCTTGGAGTGTGAAACAGCCAAGATGGAGCAACAGAACTATTACATCAAAACTTCCTAGTCCAGCTAGTGTTATAAATTTAATACATCTTGGAGTGTGAAACAGCCAAGATGGAGCAACAGAACTATTACATCAAAACTTCCTAGTCCAGCTAGTGTTATAAATTTAATACATCTTGGAGTGTGAAACAGCCAAGATGGAGCAACAGAACTATTACATCAAAACTTCCTAGTCCAGCTAGTGTTATAAATTTAATACATCTTAGAGTGTGAAACAGCCAAGATGGAGCAACAGAACTATATTTCTTAGAGTGTGAAACAGCCAAGATGGAGCAACAGAACTATTACATCAAAACTTCCTAGTCCAGCTAATGTTATAAATTTAATACATCTTAGAGTGTGAAACAGCCAAGATGGAGCAACAGAACTATTACATCAAAACTTCCTAGTCCAGCTAGTGTTATAAATTTAATACATCTTAGAGTGTGAAACAGCCAAGATGGAGCAACAGAACTATTACATCAAAACTTCCTAGTCCAGCTAATGTTATAAATTTAATACATCTTAGAGTGTGAAACAGCCAAGATGGAGCAACAGAACTATTACATCAAAACTTCCTAGTCCAGCTAGTGTTATAAATTTAATACATCTTGGAGTGTGAAACAGCCAAGATGGAGCAACAGAACTATTACATCAAAACTTCCTAGTCCAGCTAATGTTATAAAGCCATCTACTTTATTTGTTATACTTCTAACATTACAATAGTAACAACTAAACCTATCCTTATAACTACTTCTATACTTATTTCCTATGATAAACTTTTCTCTGCCTATTTATTCTTTTTGCATTTAGTTTTTCCTGGCTCTTACAACTGTCTAGTCCTAGTTTAAAACTTCCTTCACAGCTGAATTAATATCATTAGTGGACAAGCCAGGCCCTATTATATTTAAATGTAAACCATCCATTCATTCCAGAAAGCTCCCTTCTTCCAGAGAACAATCCCTCGTGTCCAACCAGCCTATCTGTTCATCCTTAATCACTAACCATAGCCTTGTCTTGTATGCAGTATTTCCAGAGATGTTACCCAAAATCCTGTTAGTCCTATAGCTAGCTACAATATACTGTTTAGCTAACTGAAGTGATTTTTTTTTATCACAACACTGAGACTTTTTTCTTTAACCATTTAACTGTGTATTCCCAATTGAACTGTGAAAACCTAATTGCATCACTTTACATGTTGGATAATTAAACATCATCTGCACTTACTGGCCCAATGCGTGATATAATCTGAATATGTGATTCAGCTAGCCACTTCATAAACCTCAAGATAACAACACATTTGGACATCATTAAGCTTCAAGCCAAGAATATATGCTCAGAGGCCAACTACTACATAAATTACATACATAGCTGATTTCATTTGCCATCATCTCAGTCCAGATGTTCATCTATGGGTCGGATAATTGCTTGTTGAGTGCCAACATGATATTTCAGGATGTGAAGAAATTGCTCTTTCTGGGACTCAAACACAGAACCTTTTGCTACTGAATTACCAGATTTCAAGTCTCAGGTAGACTTACACTACAACAATTCTCAACAGTCAGTTTCAACAAATATTCTTTTTCAAATGGAGACCAGCTGGAGTTACCTCATCTGTTTAAATATTAATTCATGCAAATACACTTTCTAAAAGGCTTGCAATACAGCAGATTCATATCTCATTAGTATAAACTGATTGGGATGAGGAGAGATATCTAAACATTGCAGCTAAAATAGGGTCAATAGTATATGTATATAGGTGTGGTAGCTACCTCATTAAACCCATGAAAAACGTCCTTGTGACATTCATCTATGTGATTGTTTTTGTTTTATTAGGACACATCTGATTATACATTCTGATTCCAAAGCTCTAAAGGCCCACTGTTGAGATACACAAAATAAGGCTTATGAAGTGGTCTTTGAGCATCTTGGTCTCGGGTCCTAATGCCTTTGCTTTAATATTATAAAATTACATATTTTACTTATGTTTTTAATTTAACCCATTCTTTTATTTATTTAACATTAGAAGGGTTGAACTGGAGGGGGAAATTTTGACCCTAAGCTTTCATACCATTGACTGGGAAAAGATACCTTAGAATGTAATTTACACAGAAATGAGAAAATGACAAAAGATATGTGCTCATGAACTTTTACCAAATCATACAGTTGAATACAAGACCAGTTGACCAAAGATATGAAAATATTATCTGATTTGTAGCAAAGGAAATGATGTTGTCACATTGACTGAAGCACATGAATACTTGGAGAATTCCAAGCTGTTAATTGTCATTGTTCCAGTAATGCACTTGTTGTGAAAGTTTTATCCAAGGGACTAAAGTTTAAATGTAATGGTAAGTTAAATGCCCACTATGATTATTAGGTTGATATCTCTATACCAATACACTTTTGGGAATAACGAGAATTTGTTTCTTACATAATGTGGACTGAACAGTATTCTGTTGTTTAGGGAATGAGGAGTATTTGTTTCTTACATAATGTGGACTGAACAGTATTCTGTTGTTTAGGGAATGAGGAGTATTTGTTTCTTACATAATGTGGACTGAACAGTATTCTGTTGTTTAGGGAATGATGAGTATTTGTTTCTTACGTAATGTGGACTGAACAGTATTCTGTTGTTTAGGGAATGAGGAGTATTTGTTTCTTACGTAATGTGGACTGAACAGTATTCTGTTGTTTAGGGAATGAGGAGTATTTGTTTCTTACGTAATGTGGACTGAACAGTATTCTGTTGTTTAGGGAATGAGGAGTATTTGTTTCTTACGTAATGTGGACTGAACAGTATTCTGTTGTTTAGGGAATGATGAGTATTTGTTTGTTACATAATGTGGACTGAACAGTATTCTGTTGTTTAGGGAATGAGGAGTATTTGTTTCTTACGTAATGTGGACTGAACAGTATTCTGTTGTTTAGGGAATGATGAGTATTTGTTTCTTACGTAATGTGGACTGAACAGTATTCTGTTGTTTAGGGAATGAGGAGTATTTGTTTCTTACGTAATGTGGACTGAACAGTATTCTGTTGTTTAGGGAATGAAGAGTATTTGTTTCTTACGTAATGTGGACTGAACAGTATTCTGTTGTTTAGGGAATGAGGAGTATTTGTTTCTTACGTAATGTGGACTGAACAGTATTCTGTTGTTTAGGGAATGATGAGTATTTGTTTGTTACATAATGTGGACTGAACAGTATTCTGTTGTTTAGGGAATGAGGAGTATTTGTTTCTTACGTAATGTGGACTGAACAGTATTCTGTTGTTTAGGGAATGATGAGTATTTGTTTCTTACATAATGTGGACTGAACAGTATTCTGTTGTTTAGGGAATGAGGAGTATTTGTTTCTTACATAATGTGGACTGAACAGTATTCTGTTGTTTAGGGAATGATGAGTATTTGTTTCTTACGTAATGTGGACTGAACAGTATTCTGTTGTTTAGGGAATGATGAGTATTTGTTTCTTACGTAATGTGGACTGAACAGTATTCTGTTGTTTAGGGAATGATGAGTATTTGTTTCTTACGTAATGTGGACTGAACAGTATTCTGTTGTTTAGGGAATGATGAGTATTTGTTTCTAACATAATGTGGACTGAACAGTATTCTGTTGTTTAGGGAATGAAGAGTATTTGTTTCTTACGTAATGTGGACTGAACAGTATTCTGTTGTTTAGGGAATGATGAGTATTTGTTTCTTACGTAATGTGGACTGAACAGTATTCTGTTGTTTAGGGAATGATGAGTATTTGTTTGTTACATAATGTGGACTGAACAGTATTCTGTTGTTTAGGGAATGAGGAGTATTTGTTTCTTACATAATGTGGACTGAACAGTATTCTGTTGTTTAGGGAATGATGAGTATTTGTTTCTTACATAATGTGGACTGAACAGTATTCTGTTGTTTAGGGAATGAAGAGTATTTGTTTCTTACGTAATGTGGACTGAACAGTATTCTGTTGTTTAGGGAATGATGAGTATTTGTTTCTTACGTAATGTGGACTGAACAGTATTCTGTTGTTTAGGGAATGATGAGTATTTGTTTCTTACGTAATGTGGACTGAACAGTATTCTGTTGTTTAGGGAATGAGGAGTATTTGTTTGTTACATAATGTGGACTGAACTGTATTCTGTTGTTTAGGGAATGATAAGTATTTGTTTCTTACATAATGTGGACTGAACAGTATTCTGTTGTTTAGGGAATGATGAGTATTTGTTTCTTACATAATGTGGACTGAACAGTATTCTGTTGTTTAGGGAATGAGGAGTATTTGTTTGTTACATAATGTGGACTGAACAGTATTCTGTTGTTTAGGGAATGATGAGTATTTGTTTCTTACATAATGTGGACTGAACAGTATTCTGTTGTTTAGGGAATGAGGAGTATTTGTTTCTTACGTAATGTGGACTGAACAGTATTCTGTTGTTTAGGGAATGAGGAGTATTTGTTTCTTACGTAATGTGGACTGAACAGTATTCTGTTGTTTAGGGAATGATGAGTATTTGTTTCTTACATAATGTGGACTGAACAGTATTCTGTTGTTTAGGGAATGAGGAGTATTTGTTTCTTACATAATGTGGACTGAACAGTATTCTGTTGTTTAGGGAATGAAGAGTATTTGTTTCTTACGTAATGTGGACTGAACAGTATTCTGTTGTTTAGGGAATGATGAGTATTTGTTTCTTACGTAATGTGGACTGAACAATATTCTGTTGTTTAGGGAATGATGAGTATTTGTTTCTTACATAATGTGGACTGAACAATATTCTGTTGTTTAGGGAATGAGGAGTATTTGTTTCTTACATAATGTGGACTGAACAGTATTCTGTTGTTTAGGGAATGAGGAGTATTTGTTTCTTACGTAATGTGGACTGAACAGTATTCTGTTGTTTAGGGAATGAGGAGTATTTGTTTCTTACGTAATGTGGACTGAACAGTATTCTGTTGTTTAGGGAATGATGAGTATTTGTTTCTTACATAATGTGGACTGAACAGTATTCTGTTGTTTAGGGAATGAGGAGTATTTGTTTCTTACATAATGTGGACTGAACAGTATTCTGTTGTTTAGGGAATGAAGAGTATTTGTTTCTTACGTAATGTGGACTGAACAGTATTCTGTTGTTTAGGGAATGATGAGTATTTGTTTCTTACGTAATGTGGACTGAACAATATTCTGTTGTTTAGGGAATGAGGAGTATTTGTTTCTTACATAATGTGGACTGAACAATATTCTGTTGTTTAGGGAATGAGGAGTATTTGTTTCTTACATAATGTGGACTGAACAGTATTCTGTTGTTTAGGGAATGATGAGTATTTGTTTCTTACGTAATGTGGACTGAACAGTATTCTGTTGTTTAGGGAATGAGGAGTATTTGTTTCTTACATAATCTGGACTGAACAGTATTCTGTTGTTTAGGGAATGAGGAGTATTTGTTTCTTACATAATGTGGACTGAACAATATTCTGTTGTTTAGGGAATGAGGAGTATTTGTTTCTTACATAATGTGGACTGAACAGTATTCTGTTGTTTAGGGAATGAGGAGTATTTGTTTCTTATGTAATGTGGACTGAACAGTATTCTGTTGTTTAGGGAATGAGGAGTATTTGTTTCTTACGTAATGTGGACTGAACAGTATTCTGTTGTTTAGGGAATGAGGAGTATTTGTTTGTTACATAATGTGGACTGAACTGTATTCTGTTGTTTAGGGAATGATGAGTATTTGTTTCTTACATAATGTGGACTGAACAGTATTCTGTTGTTTAGGGAATGATGAGTATTTGTTTCTTACATAATGTGGACTGAACAGTATTCTGTTGTTTAGGGAATGAGGAGTATTTGTTTCTTACATAATGTGGACTGAACAGTATTCTGTTGTTTAGGGAATGATGAGTATTTGTTTCTTACATAATGTGGACTGAACAGTATTCTGTTGTTTAGGGAATGAGGAGTATTTGTTTCTTACATAATGTGGACTGAACAGTATTCTGTTGTTTAGGGAATGAGGAGTATTTGTTTCTTACGTAATGTGGACTGAACAGTATTCTGTTGTTTAGGGAATGAGGAGTATTTGTTTCTTACGTAATGTGGACTGAACAGTATTCTGTTGTTTAGGGAATGATGAGTATTTGTTTCTAACATAATGTGGACTGAACAGTATTCTGTTGTTTAGGGAATGAAGAGTATTTGTTTCTTACGTAATGTGGACTGAACAGTATTCTGTTGTTTAGGGAATGATGAGTATTTGTTTCTTACGTAATGTGGACTGAACAGTATTCTGTTGTTTAGGGAATGATGAGTATTTGTTTGTTACATAATGTGGACTGAACAGTATTCTGTTGTTTAGGGAATGAGGAGTATTTGTTTCTTACATAATGTGGACTGAACAGTATTCTGTTGTTTAGGGAATGATGAGTATTTGTTTCTTACATAATGTGGACTGAACAGTATTCTGTTGTTTAGGGAATGAAGAGTATTTGTTTCTTACGTAATGTGGACTGAACAGTATTCTGTTGTTTAGGGAATGATGAGTATTTGTTTCTTACGTAATGTGGACTGAACAGTATTCTGTTGTTTAGGGAATGATGAGTATTTGTTTCTTACATAATGTGGACTGAACAGTATTCTGTTGTTTAGGGAATGAGGAGTATTTGTTTCTTACATAATGTGGACTGAACAGTATTCTGTTGTTTAGGAATGAGGAGTATTTGTTTCTTACGTAATGTGGACTGAACAGTATTCTGTTGTTTAGGGAATGAGGAGTATTTGTTTCTTACGTAATGTGGACTGAACAGTATTCTGTTGTTTAGGGAATGATGAGTATTTGTTTCTAACATAATGTGGACTGAACAGTATTCTGTTGTTTAGGGAATGAAGAGTATTTGTTTCTTACGTAATGTGGACTGAACAGTATTCTGTTGTTTAGGAATGATGAGTATTTGTTTCTTACGTAATGTGGACTGAACAGTATTCTGTTGTTTAGGGAATGATGAGTATTTGTTTGTTACATAATGTGGACTGAACAGTATTCTGTTGTTTAGGGAATGAGGAGTATTTGTTTCTTACATAATGTGGACTGAACAGTATTCTGTTGTTTAGGGAATGATGAGTATTTGTTTCTTACATAATGTGGACTGAACAGTATTCTGTTGTTTAGGGAATGAAGAGTATTTGTTTCTTACGTAATGTGGACTGAACAGTATTCTGTTGTTTAGGGAATGATGAGTATTTGTTTCTTACGTAATGTGGACTGAACAGTATTCTGTTGTTTAGGGAATGATGAGTATTTGTTTCTTACGTAATGTGGACTGAACAGTATTCTGTTGTTTAGGGAATGAGGAGTATTTGTTTGTTACATAATGTGGACTGAACTGTATTCTGTTGTTTAGGGAATGATAAGTATTTGTTTCTTACATAATGTGGACTGAACAGTATTCTGTTGTTTAGGGAATGATGAGTATTTGTTTCTTACATAATGTGGACTGAACAGTATTCTGTTGTTTAGGAATGAGGAGTATTTGTTTGTTACATAATGTGGACTGAACAGTATTCTGTTGTTTAGGGAATGATGAGTATTTGTTTCTTACATAATGTGGACTGAACAGTATTCTGTTGTTTAGGGAATGAGGAGTATTTGTTTCTTACGTAATGTGGACTGAACAGTATTCTGTTGTTTAGGGAATGAGGAGTATTTGTTTCTTACGTAATGTGGACTGAACAGTATTCTGTTGTTTAGGGAATGATGAGTATTTGTTTCTTACATAATGTGGACTGAACAGTATTCTGTTGTTTAGGGAATGAGGAGTATTTGTTTCTTACATAATGTGGACTGAACAGTATTCTGTTGTTTAGGGAATGAAGAGTATTTGTTTCTTACGTAATGTGGACTGAACAGTATTCTGTTGTTTAGGGAATGATGAGTATTTGTTTCTTACGTAATGTGGACTGAACAATATTCTGTTGTTTAGGGAATGATGAGTATTTGTTTCTTACATAATGTGGACTGAACAATATTCTGTTGTTTAGGAATGAGGAGTATTTGTTTCTTACATAATGTGGACTGAACAGTATTCTGTTGTTTAGGGAATGAGGAGTATTTGTTTCTTACGTAATGTGGACTGAACAGTATTCTGTTGTTTAGGGAATGAGGAGTATTTGTTTCTTACGTAATGTGGACTGAACAGTATTCTGTTGTTTAGGGAATGATGAGTATTTGTTTCTTACATAATGTGGACTGAACAGTATTCTGTTGTTTAGGGAATGAGGAGTATTTGTTTCTTACATAATGTGGACTGAACAGTATTCTGTTGTTTAGGGAATGAAGAGTATTTGTTTCTTACGTAATGTGGACTGAACAGTATTCTGTTGTTTAGGGAATGATGAGTATTTGTTTCTTACGTAATGTGGACTGAACAATATTCTGTTGTTTAGGGAATGATGAGTATTTGTTTCTTACGTAATGTGGACTGAACAATATTCTGTTGTTTAGGGAATGAGGAGTATTTGTTTCTTACATAATGTGGACTGAACAGTATTCTGTTGTTTAGGAATGATGAGTATTTGTTTCTTACGTAATGTGGACTGAACAGTATTCTGTTGTTTAGGGAATGAGGAGTATTTGTTTCTTACATAATCTGGACTGAACAGTATTCTGTTGTTTAGGGAATGAGGAGTATTTGTTTCTTACATAATGTGGACTGAACAATATTCTGTTGTTTAGGGAATGAGGAGTATTTGTTTCTTACATAATGTGGACTGAACAGTATTCTGTTGTTTAGGGAATGAGGAGTATTTGTTTCTTATGTAATGTGGACTGAACAGTATTCTGTTGTTTAGGGAATGAGGAGTATTTGTTTCTTACGTAATGTGGACTGAACAGTATTCTGTTGTTTAGGGAATGAGGAGTATTTGTTTGTTACATAATGTGGACTGAACTGTATTCTGTTGTTTAGGGAATGATGAGTATTTGTTTCTTACATAATGTGGACTGAACAGTATTCTGTTGTTTAGGGAATGATGAGTATTTGTTTCTTACATAATGTGGACTGAACAGTATTCTGTTGTTTAGGGAATGAGGAGTATTTGTTTGTTACATAATGTGGACTGAACAGTATTCTGTTGTTTAGGGAATGATGAGTATTTGTTTCTTACATAATGTGGACTGAACAGTATTCTGTTGTTTAGGGAATGAGGAGTATTTGTTTCTTACATAATGTGGACTGAACAGTATTCTGTTGTTTAGGAATGAGGAGTATTTGTTTCTTACGTAATGTGGACTGAACAGTATTCTGTTGTTTAGGGAATGAGGAGTATTTGTTTCTTACGTAATGTGGACTGAACAGTATTCTGTTGTTTAGGGAATGATGAGTATTTGTTTCTTACATAATGTGGACTGAACAGTATTCTGTTGTTTAGGGAATGATGAGTATTTGTTTCTTACGTAATGTGGACTGAACAGTATTCTGTTGTTTAGGGAATGAGGAGTATTTGTTTCTTACGTAATGTGGACTGAACAGTATTCTGTTGTTTAGGAATGATGAGTATTTGTTTCTTACATAATGTGGACTGAACAGTATTCTGTTGTTTAGGGAATGAGGAGTATTTGTTTCTTACGTAATGTGGACTGAACAGTATTCTGTTGTTTAGGGAATGAGGAGTATTTGTTTCTTACATAATGTGGACTGAACAGTATTCTGTTGTTTAGGGAATGAGGAGTATTTGTTTCTTACATAATGTGGACTGAACAGTATTCTGTTGTTTAGGGAATGAGGAGTATTTGTTTCTTACGTAATGTGGACTGAACAGTATTCTGTTGTTTAGGGAATGAAGAGTATTTGTTTCTTACGTAATGTGGACTGAACAGTATTCTGTTGTTTAGGGAATGATGAGTATTTGTTTCTTACATAATGTGGACTGAACAGTATTCTGTTGTTTAGGGAATGAAGAGTATTTGTTTCTTACGTAATGTGGACTGAACAGTATTCTGTTGTTTAGGGAATGATGAGTATTTGTTTCTTACGTAATGTGGACTGAACAGTATTCTGTTGTTTAGGAATGATGAGTATTTGTTTCTTACGTAATGTGGACTGAACAGTATTCTGTTGTTTAGGGAATGAGGAGTATTTGTTTCTTACGTAATGTGGACTGAACAGTTTTCTGTTCTTTAGGGAATGAGGAGTATTTGTTTCTTACGTAATGTGGACTGAACAGTATTCTGTTGTTTAGGGAATGAGGAGTATTTGTTTCTTACGTAATGTGGACTGAACAGTATTCTGTTGTTTAGGGAATGAGGAGTATTTGTTTCTTACATAATGTGGACTGAACAGTATTCTGTTGTTTAGGGAATGAGGAGTATTTGTTTCTTACGTAATGTGGACTGAACAGTATTCTGTTGTTTAGGGAATGAGGAGTATTTGTTTCTTACGTAATGTGGACTGAACAGTATTCTGTTGTTTAGGGAATGAGGAGTATTTGTTTCTTACGTAATGTGGACTGAACAGTATTCTGTTGTTTAGGGAATGAGGAGTATTTGTTTCTTACGTAATGTGGACTGAACAGTATTCTGTTGTTTAGGGAATGAAGAGTATTTGTTTCTTACATAATGTGGACTGAACAGTATTCTGTTGTTTAGGAATGATGAGTATTTGTTTCTTACGTAATGTGGACTGAACAGTATTCTGTTGTTTAGGGAATGATGAGTATTTGTTTCTTACATAATGTGGACTGAACAGTATTCTGTTGTTTAGGGAATGATGAGTATTTGTTTCTTACATAATGTGGACTGAACAGTATTCTGTTGTTTAGGGAATGAGGAGTATTTGTTTCATACGTAATGTGGACTGAACAGTATTCTGTTGTTTAGGGAATGAAGAGTATTTGTTTCTTACATAATGTGGACTGAACAGTATTCTGTTGTTTAGGGAATGAGGAGTATTTGTTTCTTACGTAATGTGGACTGAACAGTATTCTGTTGTTTAGGGAATGAGGAGTATTTGTTTCATACGTAATGTGGACTGAACAGTATTCTGTTGTTTAGGGAATGAAGAGTATTTGTTTCTTACATAATGTGGACTGAACAGTATTCTGTTGTTTAGGGAATGATGACTATTTGTTTCTTACGTAATGTGGACTGAACAGTATTCTGTTGTTTAGGGAATGATGAGTATTTGTTTCTTACATAATGTGGACTGAACAGTATTCTGTTGTTTAGGGAATGATGAGTATTTGTTTCTTACATAATGTGGACTGAACAGTATTCTGTTGTTTAGGGAATGATGAGTATTTGTTTCTTACGTAATGTGGACTGAACAGTATTCTGTTGTTTAGGGAATGATGAGTATTTGTTTCTTACGTAATGTGGACTGAACAGTATTCTGTTGTTTAGGGAATGATGAGTATTTGTTTCTTACGTAATGTGGACTGAACAGTATTCTGTTGTTTAGGGAATGAGGAGTATTTGTTTGTTACATAATGTGGACTGAACTGTATTCTGTTGTTTAGGGAATGATAAGTATTTGTTTCTTACATAATGTGGACTGAACAGTATTCTGTTGTTTAGGGAATGATGAGTATTTGTTTCTTACATAATGTGGACTGAACAGTATTCTGTTGTTTAGGGAATGAGGAGTATTTGTTTGTTACATAATGTGGACTGAACAGTATTCTGTTGTTTAGGGAATGATGAGTATTTGTTTCTTACATAATGTGGACTGAACAGTATTCTGTTGTTTAGGGAATGAGGAGTATTTGTTTCTTACATAATGTGGACTGAACAGTATTCTGTTGTTTAGGGAATGAGGAGTATTTGTTTCTTACGTAATGTGGACTGAACAGTATTCTGTTGTTTAGGGAATGATGAGTATTTGTTTCTTACATAATGTGGACTGAACAGTATTCTGTTGTTTAGGGAATGAGGAGTATTTGTTTCTTACATAATGTGGACTGAACAGTATTCTGTTGTTTAGGGAATGAAGAGTATTTGTTTCTTACGTAATGTGGACTGAACAGTATTCTGTTGTTTAGGGAATGATGAGTATTTGTTTCTTACGTAATGTGGACTGAACAATATTCTGTTGTTTAGGAATGATGAGTATTTGTTTCTTACATAATGTGGACTGAACAGTATTCTGTTGTTTAGGGAATGAGGAGTATTTGTTTCTTACATAATGTGGACTGAACAGTATTCTGTTGTTTAGGGAATGAGGAGTATTTGTTTCTTACGTAATGTGGACTGAACAGTATTCTGTTGTTTAGGGAATGAGGAGTATTTGTTTCTTACGTAATGTGGACTGAACAGTATTCTGTTGTTTAGGGAATGATGAGTATTTGTTTCTTACATAATGTGGACTGAACAGTATTCTGTTGTTTAGGGAATGAGGAGTATTTGTTTCTTACATAATGTGGACTGAACAGTATTCTGTTGTTTAGGGAATGAAGAGTATTTGTTTCTTACGTAATGTGGACTGAACAGTATTCTGTTGTTTAGGGAATGATGAGTATTTGTTTCTTACATAATGTGGACTGAACAATATTCTGTTGTTTAGGGAATGATGAGTATTTGTTTCTTACATAATGTGGACTGAACAATATTCTGTTGTTTAGGGAATGAGGAGTATTTGTTTCTTACATAATGTGGACTGAACAGTATTCTGTTGTTTAGGGAATGATGAGTATTTGTTTCTTACGTAATGTGGACTGAACAGTATTCTGTTGTTTAGGGAATGAGGAGTATTTGTTTCTTACATAATGTGGACTGAACAGTATTCTGTTGTTTAGGGAATGAGGAGTATTTGTTTCTTACATAATGTGGACTGAACAATATTCTGTTGTTTAGGGAATGAGGAGTATTTGTTTCTTACATAATGTGGACTGAACAGTATTCTGTTGTTTAGGGAATGAGGAGTATTTGTTTCTTATGTAATGTGGACTGAACAGTATTCTGTTGTTTAGGGAATGAGGAGTATTTGTTTCTTACGTAATGTGGACTGAACAGTATTCTGTTGTTTAGGGAATGAGGAGTATTTGTTTGTTACATAATGTGGACTGAACTGTATTCTGTTGTTTAGGGAATGATGAGTATTTGTTTCTTACATAATGTGGACTGAACAGTATTCTGTTGTTTAGGGAATGATGAGTATTTGTTTCTTACATAATGTGGACTGAACAGTATTCTGTTGTTTAGGGAATGAGGAGTATTTGTTTGTTACATAATGTGGACTGAACAGTATTCTGTTGTTTAGGGAATGATGAGTATTTGTTTCTTACATAATGTGGACTGAACAGTATTCTGTTGTTTAGGGAATGAGGAGTATTTGTTTCTTACATAATGTGGACTGAACAGTATTCTGTTGTTTAGGGAATGAGGAGTATTTGTTTCTTACGTAATGTGGACTGAACAGTATTCTGTTGTTTAGGGAATGAGGAGTATTTGTTTCTTACGTAATGTGGACTGAACAGTATTCTGTTGTTTAGGAATGATGAGTATTTGTTTCTTACATAATGTGGACTGAACAGTATTCTGTTGTTTAGGGAATGATGAGTATTTGTTTCTTACGTAATGTGGACTGAACAGTATTCTGTTGTTTAGGAATGAGGAGTATTTGTTTCTTACGTAATGTGGACTGAACAGTATTCTGTTGTTTAGGGAATGATGAGTATTTGTTTCTTACATAATGTGGACTGAACAGTATTCTGTTGTTTAGGGAATGAGGAGTATTTGTTTCTTACGTAATGTGGACTGAACAGTATTCTGTTGTTTAGGGAATGAGGAGTATTTGTTTCTTACATAATGTGGACTGAACAGTATTCTGTTGTTTAGGGAATGAGGAGTATTTGTTTCTTACATAATGTGGACTGAACAGTATTCTGTTGTTTAGGGAATGAGGAGTATTTGTTTCTTACGTAATGTGGACTGAACAGTATTCTGTTGTTTAGGGAATGAAGAGTATTTGTTTCTTACGTAATGTGGACTGAACAGTATTCTGTTGTTTAGGGAATGATGAGTATTTGTTTCTTACATAATGTGGACTGAACAGTATTCTGTTGTTTAGGGAATGAAGAGTATTTGTTTCTTACGTAATGTGGACTGAACAGTATTCTGTTGTTTAGGGAATGATGAGTATTTGTTTCTTACGTAATGTGGACTGAACAGTATTCTGTTGTTTAGGGAATGATGAGTATTTGTTTCTTACGTAATGTGGACTGAACAGTATTCTGTTGTTTAGGGAATGAGGAGTATTTGTTTCTTACGTAATGTGGACTGAACAGTTTTCTGTTCTTTAGGGAATGAGGAGTATTTGTTTTTACGTAATGTGGACTGAACAGTATTCTGTTGTTTAGGGAATGAGGAGTATTTGTTTTTCACGTAATGTGGACTGAACAGTATTCTGTTGTTTAGGGAATGAGGAGTATTTGTTTCTTACATAATGTGGACTGAACAGTATTCTGTTGTTTAGGGATTGAGGAGTATTTGTTTCTTACGTAATGTGGACTGAACAGTATTCTGTTGTTTAGGGAATGAGGAGTATTTGTTTCTTACGTAATGTGGACTGAACAGTATTCTGTTGTTTAGGGAATGAGGAGTATTTGTTTCTTACGTAATGTGGACTGAACAGTATTCTGTTGTTTAGGGAATGAGGAGTATTTGTTTCATACGTAATGTGGACTGAACAGTATTCTGTTGTTTAGGGAATGAAGAGTATTTGTTTCTTACATAATGTGGACTGAACAGTATTCTGTTGTTTAGGGAATGATGACTATTTGTTTCTTACGTAATGTGGACTGAACAGTATTCTGTTGTTTAGGGAATGATGAGTATTTGTTTCTTACATAATGTGGACTGAACAGTATTCTGTTGTTTAGGGAATGATGAGTATTTGTTTCTTACATAATGTGGACTGAACAGTATTCTGTTGTTTAGGGAATGAGGAGTATTTGTTTCTTACGTAATGTGGACTGAACAGTATTCTGTTGTTTAGGGAATGAAGAGTATTTGTTTCTTACATAATGTGGACTGAACAGTATTCTGTTGTTTATAGAATGATCATAAGATTTTTATAAATACTGACATGGTGAGTGTGGTTATCTGATTTGAAAACCCTTGACAGTTATGATGATTGAATTTCTATATACAGAATGAGTTTCACTGATGAAAAACATAAAGCAAGTCATGTAGGAGTACGTAAGCTAGTGTGGAAGATGAGTATTGTGACTGAAACTATTTGTGGTCATGCTGGAGAAAAAGAAAATGATTGAGCTGTAATAGTTTAGAAAACTTGAAACTTTCTACTGAGTATTTTTGGTTGTAGATAGAACAGGTAACAGTGGTGATACCGGTTTATAGAAACCTTTAATTTAACCGTATAGAGGACTACTGGGTATTATTTACAGTGATGTTTTATTTTGGTTTCATTACTTAATAAGACAGTGCAGAAAAGGGCTATTGTATCAGTTGAAATATATGTGCTGTAAACTACAAGTAGACTACCTCTGTAATGTGTAACAGTACTTAAGGTGACTTAATTTAGGTGTTGAAAGTGTGAATATGTAGTTGAATGATGGAATACAAGACATTTGAATGTCAATGACAGAGACCTAGATTTAGGTTTATTCTTTGACACATTTTCTTTCTTGTTCAGATAAAGTTTACAGAATAGTGTTTGTGATAGTGAGATGTTATTTTAAATTACTGTTAACATTTGGTGATCAAGTGTATGGACTTTAAAGACTACATTTAGTTCTGGTTGTGAGTAATGTAGAAATTGAAGGTCATTTTATTTCTAGTTTATAATTGTTGACTTCACATAATAATTTTCAAGTTTTCAGATTTTTCTCCTTTGTCAAGGAGCTCCAATAGAGAAACACACATCTGCAGGGCATCCATAAAATATACAATGGGAAGTTAACTAAGGCAAGGACCTCTTCTTGGTAAAAGTGCTTAACCAGAAAGCTGGAACATTTCTGATGGTACTAGGAGTACAAGGGGCTCCTGGGGTATCACAGTGGTGGATGTAGACTTCTAAAGAGATACAGTTTGGTATTCTTCATGTAATTCTGTCTAGTTTCCTGTTATTTTGGTTTTGCATTTTGAATCCTTGAAGCTTTGTGGTTTTGAAGCTGTTTTTATTTAGAAACCATAGAAGTGTTGGTTGCTGGCCATGCTTTCATGAATTATAATATAATGTATCAAAATATTCCTTTAATGTCACAGCAATTATGTTAAAATTTAGATTATTTTTTCACAAGATCCAATGTGACATTTAACATCTGTGTAGGTATGGTAAATATCAAATAAATTTAAAATCTGTATTGTAGACATTTCCAATGAGATAAAAGGTTCTGTATAAAATGTTATGATAAAATACGTATAGTTAGGAAATTTGCAAATCAATTAATTGCTCAATTAGCGTACTGTTCCTCAAACCAAAGAGAAAGTAAAAATGTTTAGCACCAGGTGCTGCCAGCTTACAGGCTTCCTCCAGTAGATCAACAGTTCAAAGAGAAAAAACAAATTAGTTGCTGCCAGCCAGTTGCATTTTCTTCAGTCAGTCAACAGCTAAAAAACAAAACGTGCCAGTCTTTGATTACTCTAGTGAGCCAGCAGATCAAAAAGAAATAAAAGGAAAAAATAAATGGGGTCACAACTAGCTAGCTAGTTGTCTTTCATGTACTCAGCAGTTCCAAATAAGTGACAACAACAAACAGCTGTGCCATAGGAAAAACAGGGTGAGCATGTTTGGTAACAATGGTAATCAAACCCAAAATTCCTGGATAACAAGGCCACTTCTCAAACCAGCAAAACTGGACAAACCTAGTGTAAAACAAAACACAACAACAACAAAACAGACAGCCTAAAACTGATCACAGTACAGATAGCCCATTGCTGGATCTATGCTTAACAACAAACATAAAGCAGTAAGTCAGTTATATGAGTAGTTGGAATAACTGAAAACCCTAGAGTTGATTACTTCCTTATTTTATAGATGACTCTCATGGTCAAAAACTTTGGTTAATAACTTGTTTGAATTATTGATAAAGCAGTAATTGGAGACAGATTATGGCTTGATGATTATTTCTGTGACAAGCCACTAATCAAATGTTTGATTAATTAACTAGTTTACCTCATACCACTGGATTAAATTGCGAGCTGTAGAAGCTGTTTCTATTTTATTTAGCATTATAATGTTTATCCTGTATGTTTTATTCATTGTAATTTTCCTTAAGTTTGAAGTTATTCATCTCTTATTCAACATTAAATATTAAAGAAACCATTTTTATATTAAAACAACACCACTAGTGAGATGTATGGATGTAATCTTCATGGTTAATTGCTTAAAACAGATGTTAAGCAGTTCATTATTTAACAGTTAATCTCACTATTTAACAAGTGTATATAAAGTCTTTAAGACTTGAGTGTGACAAGTGTGAGAGGTACAATGTTAGATTTGTGAAACTGTTATGAGTAACACTTTATTTGTTAATAAATGTTATAGCAACTACCCATTTGATGTTTTATTTATGATTTAACAAGTTGTTTATATTCTTGTTTTGAATAACCCTACAGATTATGTTTTACTTTGTTTCTTTTCTTCCCTGGTTTGTTATTAACACTGTCGTTTGCGATTCTGATAATATCAGTGTTGTACTTTTGTAATTTTTAGATGTTGTTTGTAGTTGGAAACTGAGTTGTTTGTTTACCGTTGTGGCTACATTTTCTTTTGTTAGTGTCTTAACATTTTGTAAGATGTGTATTAAATGTATTTCATGCCACCTTAAGAACCTAGAACAGAATGTTTAAACATGAACATGACTTGCAGTGTTTTATGTTCATTTATTGTTGCATGGATAAAATTTCATGTATTTTAGTGTCAGGATGGAGACATTATTACTGTCTTTGTTTTACCTGTGTGAATCATGTATATATTTAATGTCTGTACAAAATAACCACATAAATTTTATAGTTTATTCCAATAAATCATGTAATACAATGTAAGTTAGCAGATGATTCATCTTTTCTGTAAATGTGGACTTTCTTTTTTCACTGTGTTAAATAGATGTGAATGTGGTATATTTCTTATTCCCTATGTTATATAAATTTGAATATAACACATATGTTCTTCCCTCTGCTAAATGTATGTGAATATAGCAGATATTTTTTGTACTGTGTTATACAGATGATAATGTAACAGATATTCCTTCTTCTTTGTTATACAGATGATAATGTAACAGATATTCCTTCTCCTCTGTGAAGAAGACAGTATAATTAACAAATACATCATGTATCTAGTTTGGTGTAATGATGGTTCTCTCATATGTACATGGTAACATTTTTAGTTTTACAAATAATTTCATTTGATGAATGAATTATGTATGATTTTCTACCTTAAGGTTAAACATATTACATACACAACATTATTTCATACCTACTATAAGGTTTAGCTTGTTACATACATAACTTTATTTGATACCTACTGTAAGGTTTAGCTTGTTACATACATAACTTTATTTGATACCTACTGTAAGGTTTAACATGTTACATACATAAACATACATAACTTTATTTGATACCTGTGATAAGGTTTAACGTGTAACATACATAACTTTATTTGATACCTACTTTATGGTTTAACACATTATATACACAACTTTATTTGATACATACTATAAGGTTTAACATATTACATGCATAATGTTATTTGATACCTACTATAACAGAGCCACCTACAGGTATTTGATGTATAATGTGTGGCTTGCAGAAGTTTTTTGGCTGAAGTCCTTTTTACATCACAATTAATATAAAAGTTAAATAAAACATTTTCAAGCTTCATAATTATTTACTGGGTTTAAACTGGGTGTCTACTGGATTAAAATGTAAGTTTAGTGTTCATGGTAAGTAAATATACTTAATAATTTAAATTTTAATTTTAATGCTAGATTTGATTCAGGGATTAGAGAAATTTTGGATCAGCAAGGATTACAGAGAAATTGTGCTGGAGAATCAGTGATTATACAAGTAAGGATTACAGAGAAATTGTGCTGGAGAATCAGTGATTATACAAGTAAGGATTACAGAGAAATTGTGCTGGAGAATCAGTGATTATACAAGTAAGGATTACAGAGAAATTGTGCTGGAGAATCAGTGATTATACAAGTAAGGATTACAGAGAAATTGTGCTGGAAAATCAGTGATTATACAAGTAAGGATTACAGAGAAATTGTGCTGGAGAATCAGTAATTATACAAGTAAGGATTACAGAGAAATTGTGCTGGAGAATCAGTAATTATACAAGTAAGGATTACAGAGAAATTGTGCTGGAGAATCAGTGATTATACAAGTGATGCTGACAATGTTTTAGTGGGTGTGGCTTGCGATCTCGTGGTATTGTTGTACACAGTGAAATTAGCAGAGTGTTAGTGTGATACTGGGCACTGTAGTTTGGTCAGAGTGTCAGTGTGATACTGGGCACTGTAGTTTGGTCAGAGTGTCAGTGTGATACTGGGCACTGTAGTTTGGTCAGAGTGTCAGTGTGATACTGGGCACTGTAGTTTGGTCAGAGTGTCAGTGTGATACTGGGCACTGTAGTTTGGTCAGAGTGTCAGTGTGATACTGGGCACTGTAGAGTTTGGTCAGAGTGTTAGTGTGATACTGGGCACTGTAGTTTGGTCAGAGTGTTAGTGTGATACTGAGCACTGTAGTTTGGTCAGAGTGTCAGTGTGATACTGGGCACTGTAGTTTGGTCAGAGTGTTAGTGTGATACTGGGCACTGTAGTTTGGTCAGAGTGTTAGTGTGATACTGGGCACTGTAGTTTGGTCAGAGTGTTAGTGTGATACTGGGCACTGTAGTTTGGTCAGAGTGTCAGTGTGATACTGGGCACTGTAGAGTTTGGTTACATTGCCCGTGTTGGAGCTTGTTGTTTCTTTTCACTTTAAGTTTTTAGAAGTGTCTGTGGAAATGCTGTGAAGGAAGATGGTGTCATCAAATTGTATGATGTGAAAGTATGAAGAAGAAAACAGAAATTTTAAGCCAGAGTGGAAGGATGATATTGTATTCACTGTTAAAGGAGGAAAACCTTTGTGTGTTATATGCATTGTGTTACTCAGTCATTACAAAGCCAGTAACTTGAAATGCCACTATGAAACAAATCACAAAACCTTTTTGTCTGATTTTCCACCTAAATCAGAATTATGGAAAAAACGAGTTAACTATGTTAAAATCACCACTATATAGCCAGCAGACACTACTGACAACATTCAGTAAGATACTACGATTGAAGCTAGTTTTGTTATATCGTGAAATATTGCTCTTGCTAAACGCTCATATTCTGATGGTGGATTTGTTAAGAAAAATATAGCTGAAGTTGTTGCAGTGTTAGATCCAAATAACACAAAAAAAAATTCAGTGACAAACAACACAAACACCAGCTTCACATTACACTACAGAGAGATGTATCTCCCAAATGATTGCTGATGTTGCAGGCAAATTGCAAAATAATTTAAAGAATTCCTTTGCATTCAGCTTAGCCCTTGTGAATCTACAGACATACAAGACAGCTCACAACTTGCAGTATTTGTTCGTCATGTTTCCTCTGATGTAAGTGTGAAAGAAGAGATGTTGGACTTAGTGGCTCTAAAAGAAACAACTCGTGGTGTTGACATTAAAAATGTACTTGACAGAGCTTTAACATATGTTGATATTCCATTGGATAAACTCATCAGTGTTGCAACAGATGGAGCACCTGTAATGGTGGGGAAAAATGCAAAATTAATTACACTTATGAAAAGTGATCCCAGCTTTCCAGAGTTTCTCTCTGTTCATTGCATTAGTCATCATGAACACCTGACAGCTAAATACTTCAAGTATGAAGATGTTATGAAATTTGTTCTTGAAGTTGCCAGTTTCATATGCTTAAATGTGAAGACCCACCGACTGTTCAAACATTTTATTGAAGAACTGGAGTTTGAAGATAAACCCAGTGATGTCTCTTTCTACTGCACTGTGAGGTAGCTGTCAACCAGCAATGTTTTAAATAGGTTTGTGGATTTGTTGGAGTCTATTATTACTTTTCTTGAAGAAAAGAAAAGATTCTATCCTCAACTAGGAAATGATGAATGGATGCAAGATTTAATGTTCCTTACTGATATAATGAATCATCTACAAACTTTCAACTTGGCACTCCAGGGGAAGAATAAGATTGTTTCTGGTCTTACTCAGATAATTTTCAGCTTTCAGAATAAGGTGAGACTTTTTTCAGAGAGACATATTGTCAAGAAACTTCAGTTACTTTCCCAATCTCAAAAGGAGAGTAAATACATTCCCTGATATTGAAAGACCACAAACTGGAAGAATACAAAGATAAATTACAAGGTCTGCTTGATAACTTCCTACAGAGACTTGAGACCTTGCAGAAGTTGAAGCCCTGCTTTACCTTACTTGTAAATCCATTCATGGCTGATGTGATCAATGATGGTTGTCCAATTCTCAAACCTCTGGTTACAGAATCATCTCCTGTGGAATAGAACTAATAGAACTACAGGAGGACCTGGGTCTAAAGGTGATCCATAAATCCCATTGTACAACTGAGTTCTGCAAGCAAGCTCTAGAAATAAAGTATTCTCAACTGAAGAAAAACAGTGTGCGACTCATCTCAATTTTCAACACAACATACTGCTGTGAATCACTTCTATACTCTATAATGAAGCTTGTGAAGTCAAAGCATCATGCAATCCTTACAAATCAACACCTGATGGAGCTAATTTGGACAGCTTTGACAACATATCATCCAGAATTTCAATGAATCACAACCAAGATGGAAAACTCACAAGACCTCTACTAGCAGTAAATAGCCTGATAATTATATCAGTGTCTGTTTGTGTCAGAAAAATATTATGATAAGACTAATATTTGGTAGGGTGGTATCTGATTAAAATATCTATACTTCTATTGTTTTACATATTTAACTCCAAGTATTGACCAGATATTTAGTAAGACAAATAAATATCATTAAAAATATCTGTTTTTACCACTTATTTTTATTTCTGGCTGTCTTATTTAGTGTTAATGAAATACAAATTTGCATATTTTTCTAAGATGTTTCCATAGCTCATTACCATATTAAATACACTCAATATAGTTAAAACATAAATAAATCAGCCAGGATTTTCTAAACATTTGGTATATATATATGTGTACTTAAAACTAATTATTAAAACTAATACAAATTAACAGTTTATAAACTAAATACATTAATAAATATTATTACCTACCTGTATTTATTAATACTCATACAAAATTTATGTAACAAAATGTACATGTAACAATAAAAATGTGTGTGTAATATATGTTTATGTCTTGTGGCTCTCAAACGTCTAAAGTTTATCAATGTGGTTCTTACGTTAAGCAAGTTCAGCCACCTTTGTACTATAAGGTTTAACATATTACATACATAACTTCATATTGTACCTACTATAAGGTTTAACATGTTATGTACATAACTTTATATGGCACCTACTATAAGGTAACATACTACATACATAATTTTATGTGATACATACTATAAGCTTTAGCATATTACATACTTGATACCTACTATAAGGTTTTAACATATTACGTACATAAACATACATGACTTTACTTGATACCTGCGATAAGGTTTAACGTGTTACATACATGACTTTATTTGATACATACTATAAAGTTTAACATATTACATGCATAACTTCATATGATACCTAGAATAAGGTTTAACATATTACATACATATTTACAGCTTTGTTGTAAATGTTTTGTAGAGACTTGTGCAATTTCAAAATGAAAGATATGCTATAAAGAAAATATCAGTTTCTTATTACAGATAAATACATTATGTATATCTTGACACCTTATTATAGCCAAGTACATCGTGTATGTCTTAACACCTTATTATTACAAACACACTGTGTATATCTTGACACCTTATTATAGCCAAGTACATCGTGTATATCTTGACACCTTATTATTACAAACACACTGTGTATATCTTGACACCTTATTATAGCCAAGTACATCGTGTATGTCTTAACACCTTATTATTAAAAACACACTGTGTATATCTTGACACCTTATTATAGCCAAGTACATTGTGTATGTCTTAACACCTTATCATTACAAACACACTGTGTATATCTTGACACCTTATTATAGCCAAGTACATCGTGTATATCTTAACACCTTATCATTACAAACACACCGTGTATATCTTAACACCTTATTATTACAAACACACTGTGTATATCTTGACACCTTATTATAGCCAAGTACATCGTGTATGTCTTAACACCTTATTATTACAAACACACTGTGTATATCTTGACACCTTATTATAGCCAAGTACATCATGTATGTCTTAACACCTTATTATTACAAACACACTGTGTATGTCTTGACACCTTATTATAGCCAAGTACATTGTGTATGTCTTAACACCTTATCATTACAAACACACCGTGTATGTCTTAACACCTTATTATTACAAACACACTGTGTATATCTTGACACCTTATTATAGCCAAGTACATCATGTATGTCTTAACACCTTATTATTACAAACACACTGTGTATGTCTTGACACCTTCATATTATGACCAAATACATTGTATATACCTTGACAGCTTCATATTATAACAAAATACATTGTATTTATCATGACATCTTCTTAATATAGATAAATACATTTTGTATCTTTTTATTACAGCCAAAAAATGTATGTATCTTGACACCTTATCATTGTAGGTAAATACATAATGTATATCTTGATATATTTTCTTGTCATCTACCTTGAATTATATAAATTATTAAGAGGTTGTCTGTTTGGCACAGGTTAAAATCAGGGATAAGAGAAATGTTTTATATTTACGTTTAGAATTGGGGAAACATTAATGGTGAGATTTTTGTGACCTGTAGCATAATTATCCAGCCAGAAATTAAATATTGTGCAGATGAAAATTTTTTTCAGATACATAATTTTTATTTATTTACTTAAACTTTAACTAAAGTTATTTAATTAATTTTTGTGTAACTACATTTGTGGAGGATGTCTCTGGACTCTCTAGCATGATATACCTACTCATTTGTTTACTACACCTCTCCCCCCAAAAAAATTTATCTTCCTTTCTAAGTTTCTGTTTATGCCCTTGATTTGGGTAATGATTTGAACTTGCACCATTTTTCTGAAACGTGATTAATTATTGCTTCTAACAGTTTGATTGGTTTAGGTATTATAAAGTGTTTTAAAGTTTCCAGTGGTATATTTATTTGAAGGTCAGTGCTGTAACCATAGCACAACCATATCATGTTGACACCATACTGTAGTCACAGTTTCTGAAACACACATTAGTGAGTTGGATATGTTTTTTTAAAGGAACTCTTGAGTTTAAAATCAGACTTTTCTTGATGGTTTCTATTTGTTTAGAATAAAAAAAACCCAACAGAAACATGCCACTCAGTGATAAGATACATGGCAACCACATACCATTTGACAGCCAGAGTTCCACCATACACCTGGTAACAATATTTGTCACAATAAAGTTTACACTTGGAATATTTTATATAGCTGATTACTGTAGTTATGTGATGTGAGTAAAGTATCTTATGTCACTTGTTGCTGTAGTTGCATGATGTGAGTACAATATTTTATAACTCATCACTGTAGTTACATGATGTAACTAAATTTTTTATATAATTCATCAATGTAAGTAAAGTATTTTATATCATTCATCACTGTAGTTACATTATGTAAGTAAAATATTTTATATGGTTCATTACAGTAGTTGTTACGTTATGTAAAGTATTTTGTATTATTCATTGCTGTAATTACTCAATGTAAGTAAAGTATTTTATAAGTTGCCACTGTAGTTATGTTATGTAAAAAGAGTATTTTATAAGTCATTGCTGTAGTTAAATGATGTATGTAAAACATCTTATAACTGATCACTGTAGTTACGTGATGTAAGTAAAATATATCACTCATTGCTGTAGTTACATGATGTATGTAAAACATTTTATATCATTCATCACTGTAGTTACATGATGTATGTAAAATATTTTATATCACTCATTGCTGTAGTTATATGATGTAAGTAAAATATTTTATATCATTCATCACTGTAGTTACATGATGTAAGATATTATTTGCTCAGGGAGTTTGATATGAATATAAATTTATCTTTGTTCTTTCATAGTGTAGTATAGAGTAATATTTCCTGGATTATTTGGAGAATATTAAATGAACTAAAAAAATGTTGAGAGAGGTGTAGGAGCTTCATAATTTGTATTTTAACTTGTCATATAAATATGAACAGATTAATGTAATTTTGTAGTTACTAAGGGTATTTCATTCCATTAATTACACCCATCTTTTTATGTATATTGTGAACCTTGGAGTCTCCCTCATTGTGTTTGAAAAGCTGTGCTCGCAGACACTAACAAACATCAATAATACTGATGTCAAGTTTTCTATCAGAATCAGGATATTCTACCTTAACTTGTTAGAAATATTAATTACACTGTTATCCACATTTCAAAGTGTGACGTAATGTAATTAACAAAAATGAAAATTTCTTTCCATTATTGTTCAATGCACCTTAGCATGAGTGAAATGCCCAACAACTACTTTTTGTGTTAGGCAGCA
Source organism: Tachypleus tridentatus (assembly GCF_004210375.1). Taxonomy (NCBI): domain Eukaryota; kingdom Metazoa; phylum Arthropoda; class Merostomata; order Xiphosura; family Limulidae; genus Tachypleus; species Tachypleus tridentatus. The sequence goes on from NC_134826.1 coordinate 148,008,215, forward strand.
TAAGTAACTCAGAGATTTAATCTCGAGTGAAATCAAGTGCAACACAGACTATAAAATAAACTGACAGATTAACATAAACTACCATCACTGTGGAAGGGCCCGGCATAGCCAGGTGGTAGAGGCACTCGACTCATATTCCAAGGGTGGCGGATTCGAATCTTCGTCACACCAAATATGCTCACCCTTTCAGCTGTGGGGGCGTTATATGTGACTGTCAATCCCACTATTCGTTGGTAAAAGAGTAGCCCAAATGTTGGCAGTGGGTGGTGATGACTAGCTGCCTTCCTTTTAGTCGTACACTGCTATATTAGGGACGGCTAGGTAGATAGTCCTCGTGTAGCTTTGCGCGAAATATCAAACAAACCAAACCGTCACTTGAGACAGGTACTTTTGTTAAGTTAACAAACGTTTCCCGTCACTGGAGACGGTCACTTTTGCTTGTGTGTATATATATATATAATATATTTAAAAGGTATAAAAATAGCTTCAGATATTATCAAAACGTACGAAACGTTACAAACATTTTTCGAGCATGTTCTTGGACTTTAGCATGGCTTAACTGAAAACCAGGGTTGATTGGGTTAGTAGTTATAGTGTTTTAAATGTTTTCATTATTCTGTATAATGGTATATCCACTTGGAGGTAAACACTGTACCCATGGCACAACCATATCGTGTTGACGCTAATACAATGGTTACCGGTCCTATCTTTCAGTACGTTGTGAATTTTCAAGGATCATTCAGTCACAACGTATTGGAAAACATTAATACATGCGTTGGTGCGTCTATAGCTATATACAAGTAAGATACATAATAAACAAAAACACCAAGAAAATACGTAACGATATAATTATCACAATACAGAGTAAGTTTAATTATATTTGTATAATATTATACGTTGTTAAGTAATTCATGTAATTATTATCATTAATCAAACAGTTTTCAATATTGTGTCGTTCGAGATGTTTATGGCTTTAGGATCAATTATAGAGATAGTACGTGTAGAACCACTACCATGCCAATGTTAGCAGCAGCACGGATAAATGCTCTTATTATCGATAAGGAAACTTTTGTGCAAGTGTAAACAAAGTAGTTTCAGTACACGTTGTTTAACAGCTGTTTACCCGTTAGCTAGACTACCATCTAACGAATTAAGTAAACTCGTGGTAAGCACAAGTATGTAACACACTCGAATCTTGTCGGTACACAGATATATATCGTGTGAATATTCTACAAAGGTACCTGTGTTTTGTAGGTGCATTCTACAACTTTATTGTTTTGCGTTCGTTGTTACGCCATATTATGGAATAGAAGAAAAACAACTGGAAGCCAAACAAGCCAATCATACGTAGCTTTCAGTCATTATGTTGTAATAGTTACAGTGTAATTACATACTGAATCAAAGTGTATGGCTGTGTATGTTAGTATACAATAAATTTATGTGACTTTGTGAATGAGCTAGTAATGTTAATCTATGTACAGTTACAATAAATAATTTCTCCCATTTTGAGTTATGTATTTGACACAAACCTTACACCTAATAGTTATAAAATAACTCTAAATATTTAAATAATGGAATGTTTGGTAAAATAATTTATTCTACATAAGAAAGATCAAACTGGTTAGTTTTTAAAAGAAGCACCAAATATGTAAAACTAACATTTAAACGTTAGTTTCACGAAGATATACACCAGTAAAGATGTTAAAATATTGTATCAAAACACTTACATAAAACGAGGAAAGAATTTTAGTTAAGTATACCAATGTGATATTATTTAAAAGTATATATAACATAACAGAGAGCGTGAGGTATTGCGACAAGTACAGAAAACGGTAATGTGCTATTCCTCGTTTGGATAAGTTAAGTAAGGGCAAGTTTTATTAACTGTTAAATAAGTACCTCTATTTTAATATAATACTGGTATATGCTTCATTGTTTTTGTTGTTTGTGTCTTCAAGGTTTATGATACAATTAACCTATTTCAGTCTTAAACATTACTGTCTTTAATAAAAGTGAAGTGTATTGTGTCACAAATTATCTCTTGACATTGTTTTTGTAAAGCTGTTCACACTATTTCAAGCACATGTAAAAACGACCTTGCTCTTGCTTAGCCAGCAAAAAAACGTGACAAATTAAAGTACTAGTATTTTATCCACTGTTAGAAAGAATTAAAAATACGGTGTTGTGGCATGGTAATATAAATTTGAGCTCACTTGTTGACATCCTAACGCCCGAAGGATGAGTTGTGAGTTTTGATTTATCAAATTTGGTATATATTACAAAAGTATGAATTATGTTCTTATACACGTGAAACTTAATGTCAACCACGAATGTAATTAAATTATATTGCCTGTAAATCCAAAGCTAGCTCTGATCAATCATTCACTGTAAAATACTTATTTCGTTTGTCACTGTTGAAAACGCGTTCACGCTCTTATGTGATGATTAACAATATACATCATCTCGTAGCAACAAAACTATCACTGATTGTTTTTAGGCCAACTATGGAGTTTATATTGAATGTTCATGTCTTTAAAAGTTTCGTTTTATTCTTTATTTTGTTGATAACTTAGATGATTAACAGCAAACTAGTTTAATTCAGAAGTTTTATGACATTGAGTTGCAGCCAAAAGTAAAATAAACTTTACGAAGTTGTGTTTCAGCTAAGCTTTATGTTATGTTTATATATTAGGCTTAATGCTTATTTCTCACTACAAGTAGGCTTACTATTACTAACTTTATAAAAAAGTCAGTGTTTGAAAAATTATGTGGTGAATAAGTGTTAATTAATAAATATTATTTTGGCATGTTAACATATACTACGTTTTATAATTTTTTATCTAGAATACAGTGAAAAGGCTCAAGCATGCTATTTAAGTCTCTTTCAGAGTGCACACATACTTTGTTCACGATAACATTTCTTTTTTCTGCGTAGTTTTTACAAAAGTGAGCAGATTAAAAGTTACCTTATGACTGATGAAAGAAGTGAAGAATAGATGCATGTTAAGAGGTACAGGAAAATTCGCTTCAGTTAAAATTTAATCATTCAACAGTTATTTTCAGTCATTTTTGATGGACTTTTATAGTAGTTACCTACATGAATATTAAGCATTAATTCATATGTAATAACATATTTATGGCGAGTAATTTGTCACACGTCGTCTCCATATTGTTTAAGATTTTATTTTGATTTGAATGTTTGAATAGTTAGCCAGAGGGAGTTCGTACAGCACAGTAGGAGCGCGTGCCTCAAATACGAGAACTTTCTTGCAAGTTTTAAACCAATTAAAGCCACACAAAAAGGAAGTAGGCTAAAGTCGGATATTATTGATTTGTCAATATGTTTCAGTATATGATTGATGACTAAGTTAGCAATTATTTAGTTTGTTTCTTATTGTCAGGCATTTCTGTTTTGTAAATTATGAGGTTTCTTTTCAACATATGCTAAGTGTTACTAAAAGCAATGTACGTACGTGTAATTAGGAAGTAAAGTTTTTTTGTGTAAGCTAACGTTTACTAATAGTAGACGCTAGCTCATACAACAACTACAACAGTTAGTGAACATTAGTAAAGCGAATTTCTAGAACTTAAAGTTTAAGAAAGAAAACGGTATCGTTTGTTGGGCTGGATATTACATTCTTCTTATTACCAAACACTGCCAAAGAAACCATTACAACAATATTTCATTGATGGTTTTTCGAAGAAAAAATTTTGATACACAATATATGTTTACTTGAAATCATTATTATATCCTAAGTCCATTATAAGAATGCTTTACTTTGAAAAGTTAATTTTATTGTCTTATTTTAATGTAAAAAATTAGAGAAAAACTTTAAATATTCTTAATAATTGGAGAATTATAATAATGTAACAATTTTATTAATAATCTCATGTTTCAGTACATTAGTTGATCAATTAGTTTCATTCCTATGATGACACATGATCTCTCAGTTCCCTGGTGGATCATAGGTAATTTTACAGACTCACAGTGCTAAAATCCGTGGTTTGATTCCCCTCAATGGAACACAGTGTTGTAACCTCTTGTGTAACTTTCCACTGAACAAAAACTGATCACCTGAAACTAAGAAATAAACAGCAGCTGACCATATAAAACTAAGAAAAGAAAAACAACCAACCATCTACAACTTATAAAAGAACAGTAGCAGATTATCTGAAACTAAACGAAAGAACAGCAAATGATTACCTGAAACTTAGAAAGAAACAGCCACTGATTATCTAAAACTAACAAAAGAACAGTAACTGATGACTTGAAACTAAAGAAAAGGACAGCAGCTTACAAAACTTACCACCTCAAACTAGGAAAAGAACAACAACTGACCAGGTGAAACTAAGAAAAAACAACTGACCATCTTAAACTAAAAAGAACAGTAACTGACTACCTGAAACTTAAACAAAAGAACAGCAGTTGATCATCTGAACCGAAGAAAAGAAAGAGAACTGACTACATGAAACTAACAGAAACTCACTACCTCAAACTAAGAAAAGAACAGCAACTGACAAGCTGAAACTAAGAAAAAAATGACCATTTAAAACTAACAAAAGAACAGTAACTGATTACCTGAAACTAAACAAAAGAACAGCAATTGACCACCTCAAACTAACAAAAGAACAGTAACTGATCAACTGAAACTAAACAAAAGAACAGCAACTGATCAGCTGAATTTTGGCACCGTAAATAGCCGATATTATTCCGCCACGTTTGTCCTAAGAACAATTATTATAAGCAAACGTTTGTAGTAGTATCGTCTTCGCGATTCAAGTTTGTGCGTTTAGTTGTAATGAGAATCTCAAACAATATAGTGTGTAGTTTGCACTAATATAATCAAACATGTAATATGCCCATAAACAATTGTTATACGAATGAAATTATCATATATATTCAAGGCGATGTATAGAGATAATATTCTGTTTAATACATTTATATTTAAAATTATCTACTTGCTTTATGGAAGGTGAATGTCAACAAAGATACATTGATAACATGAGTTTTTTTCGTCTTATTGATAACGTAGGTGTCATTGTTATTATTGATAATGATAGGTTTTATTGTTCTTATTTATAACGAAAGTTTTATTCTTATTATTGATAACGATAGATTTTATTGTTTTAATTGACAACTTAGGTTTCATTATGTTTATTGATAATGTAAGTTTTATTGTTCTAATTGATAACGTAGGTTTTTTTTCTTATTGTATACGTTGGTTTTATTGTTCTCATTGATAGCGTAGGTTTTATTGATAGCGTGGGTTTTGTTGTTTTTATTGACAACGTGGGTTTTGTTGTTTTTATTGACAACGTGGGTTTTGTTGTTTTTATTGACAACGTGGGTTTTGTTGTTTTTATTGACAATGTGGGTTTTATTGTTTTTATTGACAACGTGGGTTTTATTGTTCTTATTGACAACGTGGGTTTTATTGTTCTTATTGACAACGTTGGTTTTATTGTTTTTATTGACAACGTGGGTTTTATTGTTCTTATTGACAACGTTGATTTTATTGTTCTTATTGACAACGTTGGTTTTATTGTTCTTATTGACAACGTGGTTTTTTTTTCTTATTGATTACGCTGGTTTTATTGTTCTCATTGATAGTTTAGGTTTTATGGATAGCGTGGGTTTTGTTGTTTTTATTGACAATGTAGGTTTTATTGACAACGTGGGTTTTATTGTTTTTATTGACAATGTAGGTTTTATTGACAACGTGGGTTTTTTGTTCTTATTGACAACGTTGGTTTTATTGTTATTGACAACGTGGGTTTTTTTGTTCTTATTGACAACGTGGGTTTTTTGTTCTTATTGACAACGTGGGTTTTATTGTTCTTATTGAGAACGTGGGTTTTATTGTTCTTATTGACAACGAGGGTTTTATTGTTCTTATTGAGAACGTGGGTTTTATTGTTCTTATTGAGAACGTGGGTTTTATTGTTCTTATTGAGAACGTGGGTTTTATTGTTCTTATTGACAACGAGGGTTTTATTGTTCTTATTGAGAACGTGGGTTTTATTGTTCTTATTGACAACGTGGGTTTTATTGTTCTTATTGACAACGTGGGTTTTATTGTTCTTATTGACAACGTTGGTTTTATTGTTCTTATTGACAACGTGGGTTTTATTGTTCTTATTGACAACGTAAGTTTTATTATTGTCATTGATAATGCAGATTACCAAGGTAACTTAAATCATTATTTGTGATAACTATTTGTAATTACTGTTATGTTAAATTGTATTGTTCTTTATATATCAAAATATATTCGTGTTAAGAAAGTAAATAGGGCATATGGATCTCATTGGTAAATATCATAATTTTGATATTTATTGATATCAATTAATTCAAATTTCCAGCTGTTTGAAATTGTAATACGTAACGTACGGTAATGTAATAAATCAGATACTCGTATGAGTTTAATTACAAATGTGGCAACCATCAGTAAATCAAAATATTAAGTCTCAAAGAAAATATATGGTGTTATAAGGTCATATTTATTGCTAGTATTAGGAAATAAACACAGAATAAATAACTCTGTAAATCCTTAAATGCTCCTAATTTTTAATTAAATGTTTAATTTTGTGAAGTGAATAATTTTACTTGGAAAGTGTATAAACGTATCAGAAATTATTAAACATTTTTCACCGTATGAAAACCAGACTTGGGTTCCGTTGACATGGTGATGTAAAGTGCAGTGCTGCATCCAGTGAAGTACCAGTTAATATGCAAGTGTTCCATTAGGCACAGCTACATGCTTTAGCTACGATTTCAACAAATTAAAACAATAATAACGAATTTAATGAAAACAGACAGTATCCAGTAAAGATTGTTTTCTTCTCTTAACGCTTATCAAGAGATAAACACTATGTTTGTGAACATGTAACACCTTCTAAACAGAGCAAATAGCTGATGTAACTCAAAATAATAACAGTATATTTTTATGTGTCATCTGACATGTGATGATGTTACAACAAAGAATAAAGTAACAATAATGGATATTTCTGTCAAACATACAATAATGGTATGTATATCAGTGAAAGTATAGATTATGAGACTCCTGATGAAGCTAAACAGTGAGAACTGAGACAAAGTTATTGTTAAATTCTATAAATATATATTGTTATTTTATTTACCTTGATGGGGTAAACAATAATTGAATCACGCAATTCTTTTATAAACTTTTGTTGATTATTGTAATTTTAACGATATTGTGTAAATATCAGACCTAGTGTAAAAATGGACATTGTGTGATGCGAGCTGTTCAGCCATCCAACCACCACGTGCATTCATTAACAAACCAACCATTATAGTAAACCAAACAAATAGTAAAACATTCTCTGAGTAACAAAACCTAGATTTAAAGATAACATCATCAAGGTAATTGACATAATGTGGTCATAATGTTTTCATGATTTAATATTTGGTTGTGCTCTATATGGTCTTGACAAGTACTTTGACATCATTGTGACATAGAGTACACAAGGGGCTAAAAACAGATAGGAATGAGTTTGTAATGTCACATGTGAATTAGGGCTTTCTGCAGTTCCATGGAACTTCCCGGCTTCTTTCCTTGCACTTTGTTATACAATACCTTCCAAAAGTTTTCAATAAAGCTGCGATATGGTTTGTTGCTTGGTCAACATAATGTTGTGGTTCTCTCCCTTCTAAGACAGTCCTTTGCCTGAAGTAATGACATAAAACTTAAGATATATTTTAAATACACTAGAGTATAAAATGTCCTTGTTATTTTACATCTACTCCATAGAGTGTATGATTATTACCATCCTTTATAGCCCTGTGGCATGGAACAGGGTGATTATGGATTTACACTGGTCATCCCACCAAAGTGATTGCAAAATAGTGACTATGGCTAGTAGAACTTAGTGTATTTATTAGGATTGACAGTGTCCTACAACCTGGACAGAGGTCCATACCAATACCACTTGACCCATTGGATACTTCACGGTTGTATTCAAATGTGCTAGATAAAAATGTTCTCCACAATGTCTTGTAGAAAGACACTTACTGTGCTTGTTTATACATAGGATAAAACTTTCCAGTAATTCTTACTGTGCTTGTTGATACACAGGATAAAGCTTTCTGTTAACTCTTATTTTACTTGTTGATATACAGGGTAACACTTTGTGTTAACTCTTATCTTGCTTGTTGATACTCAGGATAACACTTTCCATTAACTCATTCTATACTTATTGATACATAGGTTAACAGACCAGTACATACCAATTACCATATTCACACCATACAAGGCTCCTCCATCAGACCAATACATACCAATTACTACATTAACACCATAAAAAATTTCTTCCATCAGACCAGTACAGACTTACTACCACATTCACATCACACACATTTCTCCCATCAGACCAGTACAGACCTACTACCACATTCACATCACACACAGTTCACCCATCAGACCAGTACAGACCTACTACCACATTCACATCACACACAGTTCTCCCATCAGACCAGTACAGACCTACTACCACATTCACATCATACAAAGTTCTTCCATCAGACAAGTACAGACCTACTGCCACATTCACATCACACAAAGTTCTTTCATCAGACCAGTACAGACCTACTACCACATTCACATCACACAAAGTTCTTCCATCAGACCAGTACAGACCTACTGCCACATTCACATCACACAAAGTTCTTCCATCAGACCAGTACAGACCTACTACCACATTCACATCACACAAAGTTCTTCCATCAGACCAGTACAGACCTACTACCACATTCACATCACACAAAGTTCTTCCATCAGACCAGTACAGACCTACTACCACATTCACATCACACAAAGTTCTTCCATCAGACCAGTACAGACCTACTGCCACATTCACATCACACACAGTTCTCCCATCAGACCAGTACATACCTACTACTAAAATAAAAATGTAGTTATAACTACTTCTATAAACTAAAAGAGATGAAATTAAAATGTCCATAGCCACAATTTGGAGTGGCAACAGTACAGTGGTGGTTACACACTTGCCTTGAAAAAGGTGTTGAACAGAGAAACAAATTTATACCATCCTGTACATTGTTGCATGGTGATGGTAATAAGGCTGATAAATTCACATTTAAAGGAGAGCTATATAAAGTAAAGAACAGTCAATATATATATTTACATATCAGTCTGTCTGTGTCTTCAAAATATAACAATCACCTTCTATTCCTGTTAATTGAATACTTTACAGATTTAATGACAGAGCCATGGGTCAAACTTTATAATAGAGTTGTTTTCCAGTGGGGACTTTTTAGTTTATTCATTTTGTGGATAAATGATTTTAGTAAATTCCATAAAGGCTAATGATAGAAGTCTCTGGGACAGTTTTAAAGTTGCCCTTTACAAGAACTTAAAGATTGTTACATGAGTTTACAGTAAGGTATCAGGAAATTAGTTTTGTACTACTTAAAGTTATGTTGACATGGAATGAAAACAGCATCCTAAAGAAACTAGATCATCAGGTGAAAGTGTACATGTTGTTTTTGTAAATATATTCACTAGAACTTTAGATACCCATTAGGTGGCATCAAGGAATTGTTTGTTACTTTCTAGTATTTGTTTTTTAAATATTAAAAATGAATGAAGGCATAAAGAATAGTGTTTATGACCACTACAAAATACAAAAGATAGTTTCTCTGTATATATACTTGAAGGTAGTTTGTCTGCATATATACTTGAAGGTAGTTTCTTTGTATATATACTTGAAGGTAGTTTCTTTGTATATATACTTGAAGGTAGTTTCTCTGTATATATACTTGAAGGTAGTTTCTTTGTATACATACTTGAAGGTTGTTTGTTTGTATATATACTTGTTTGTGAGAACCCTAGTATAAGGATTAGAAATGGCTGGAATTGAAATGTTAGAATGTACAAAACATACGAGAGGACAGCTGTAATCTAATGAATACTGAGAATAAAAATATTATTCAACACTTTTTTTCAGAATAGCACGAGTGTATTGTATGTGCAAAATGTACAAACTGTTTGCCATGTACTACAAAAAAGTCATACAAACAACGTTTCAGACAATAACCAATATACATATTATACAGTTACACAAAAGTAATTATGAAAATCTTAACATTTGAAATTTGACAAAGATCTTTTCTTTAATTTTGATTGACTGTTTAGAAGGAAGAAATGTTGCCAGTAAATATCAGGTCACCCCTTAAGTAATGTCCGATTTTAGGTTCAGAAAAGAGAAAATATTTCAAATGCTTTAATTGTTATTTAATCAATAATGTATGCTCCATTATTATTAATTACTTCCTGCCAATGATTCACAAGCTTCTGAATGTCACTTATATAAAATTATTGGGGTTTGGAGGAAAAGAATGTAGAGAGGGTAGTTTTGACATCTTCGTGTGTTCCGAGCTCTTTTCCATCAAGACAGTTGTGCAAACCTCAGAACTGGTGATGGTCAGATGGGGCAAGGTCTGGAGAATAAGGAGGATGTGGAAGTTTTTCCCAGTCTAGCTCTTCAATCTTTGCATATGTGATCCTTGATGTATGAGGCTGGGCCTTATCCTGGTATAATACAACACCTTTACGATTGATCAAAGCATGCCTCTTTTCTTTCAGTGCATCATTAAAGTGCTCTACGTGTTGACAATAGAAGTTTAATGTAATCATTACATTGAGTGGCAGCAACTCGAAGTGGACACCAACAATATTCCACCAGATGCTTAACAAGACTTTCCTTGAGTGGAGGTTCATTTCGGGCTGTGCTTTAGCCAGTTTACCCGCATTAAGCAATCATTCGCGGGACTTAACATTTTTATAAAATACCTATTTTTTTATCTCCAGTCAGTAACCTGTCCAAAAAGGTGAGTTATATTCATGAAAGTGCAGAGAAGTGCAAATGTCCACTCTTGCTTTAAGGTTGGCTTCTCTCAAATCATGAAGGACCCATTTTCTAAGTTTTGACACCTTTCCAAGCTGTTGCAGATGATGGTGAACTGTTGAATGTGTTGAATTAAGCTTCTGTGCTAGTTCTTCAACTGTTACAGCACAATGTTCATTAAGTGCAGCCAGCACCATTCACCATTAAACTCAACAGGACGACCTGAACATGGTGCATCACTTAAGCTGTAGTCACCTGATTTGAACTTCTGAAACCACCTTCAACATTTTCTTACATTGAGAAACTGTGCACCATAAACACCTTGAATGTTTCATATAGTTTCTGCTGCTCTGTTGCCTTTTTTAAACTCATAAAGTATTATATGCTTAATGTGCTCCTCACACACATCTATCTTTATAAGGGTTTAACTGATTAATGATCTGATAAAGTGGAGAAGGGTTAGTTTCTTTTATTTGTTTGAACATTTTTATACACGTCCAACTACATATTTTAGTTATTAAAGCCTTCTACAAAGACAGAAATGATGCACTTTCTATATTACATTTTTGGGCATTACTTATGGGATGACTTGATATTAGTTAGGGGCAATGTTATTCAGGGTTCCCAGTCTAGTTATTGGGTAACAAGTTCCCAGAACATTCTCATTCTGGTTGACTTGGTAAAGAAGAGAACTAATACTAGTGTAGGACACCAACAAGTGTACAATGTTTGAAGAACTAATACCAGTGTAGGACACAAACAAGTATACAAGGTTCATGAAGAACTAATAATAATGTAGGACACAAACAAGTGTACAAGGTTTGAAGAACTAATACTAATGTAGGACAGAAACAAGTGTACAAGGTTTGAAGAGAACTAATACTAATGTAGGACAGAAACAAGTGTACAAGGTTTGAAGAGAAGTAATACTAATGTAGGACACAAACAAGTGTACAAGGTTTGAAGAGAACTAATACTAATGTAGGACACAAACAAGTGTACAAGGTTTGAAGAGAAGTAATACTAATGTAGAACACAAACAAGTGTACAAGGTTTGAAGAGAACTAATACTAATGTAGGACACAAACAAGTGTACAAGGTTTGAAGAGAAGTAATACTAATGTAGGACACAAAGAAGTGTACAAGGTTCGAAGAACTAATACTAATGTAGGACACAAAGAAGTGTACAAGTTTTGAAGAACAAATACTAATGTAGGACACAAACAAGTGTACAAGGTTTGAAGAGAACTAATACTAATGTTGGACAGAAACAAGTGTACAAGGTTTGAAGAGAAGTAATACTAGTCTAGGACACAAACAAGTGTACAAGGTTTCAAGAGAACTAATACTAGTGTAGGACACAAACAAGTGTACAAGGTTTGAAGAGAAGTAATACTAATGTAGGACACAAACAAGTGTACAAGGTTTCAAGAGAACTAATACTAATATAGGACACAAACAAGTGTACAAGGTTCATGAAGAACTAATAATAATGTAGGACACAAAGAAGTGTACAAGGTTTGAAGAACTAATACTAATGTAGGACACAAACAAGTGTACAAGGTTTGAAGAGAAGTAATACTAATGTAGAACACAAACAAGTGTACAAGGTTTGAAGAGAACTAATACTAATGTAGGACACAAACAAGTGTACAAGGTTTGAAGAGAAGTAATACTAATGTAGAACACAAACAAGTGTACAAGGTTTGAAGAACTAATACTAATGTAGGACACAAACAAGTGTACAAGGTTTGAAGAGAAGTAATACTAATGTAGGACACAAACAAGTGTACAAGGTTCAAAGAACTAATACTAATGTAGGACACAAAGAAGTGTACAAGTTTTGAAGAACAAATACTAATGTAGGACACAAACAAGTGTACAAGGTTTGAAGAGAAATAATACTGATGTTGGACAGAAACAAGTGTACAAGGTTTGAAGAACTAATAATAGTGTAGGACACCAACAAGTGTACAAGGTTTGAAGAACTAATACTAATGTAGGACACAAACAAGTGTACAAGGTATGAAGAACTAATACTAATGTAGGACACCAACAAGTGTACAAGGTTTGAAGAACTAATACTAGCGTAGGACACAAACAAGTGTACAAGGTTTGAAGAACTAATACTAATGTGGGACACCAACAAGTGTACAAGGTTTGAAGAGAACTAATACTAATGTAGGACACAAACAAGTGTACAAGGTTTGAAGAAATAATACTAATGTACGACACCAACAAGTGTACAAGGTTTGAAGAGAACTAATACTAGTGTAGGACAGAAACAAGTGTACAAGGTTTGAAGAGAACTAATACTAATGTAGGACAGAAACAAGTGTACAAGGTTTGAAGAGAACTAATACTAATGTAGGACACAAACAAGTGTACAAGGTTTGAAGAACTAATACTAATGTAGGATACCAACAAGTGTACAAGGTTTGAAGAGAACTAACACTAGTGTAGGACAGAAACAAGTGTACAAGGTTTGAAGAGAACTAATACTAATGTAGGACAGAAACAAGTGTACAAGGTTTGAAGAAAACTAATACTAATGAGGGACACAAACAAGTGTACAAGGGTTGAAGAACTAATAATAATGTAGGACAGAAACAAGTGTACATGGTTTCAAGAGAAGTAATACCAGTGTAGGACACAAACAAATGTACAAGGTTTCAAGAGAACTAATACTAATGTAGGACACAAACAAGTGTACAAGGTTTGAAGAGAAGTAATACTAGTGTAGGACACAAACAAGTGTACAAGGTTTGAAGAACTAATACTAATGTAGGACACAAACAAGTGTACAAGGTTTGAAGAGAAGTAATACTAATGTAGGACACAAACAAGTGTACAAGGTTTGAAGAACTAATACTAGTGTAGGATACAAACAAGTGTACAAGGTTTGAAGAAAACTAATAATAATGTAGGACACAAACAAGTGTACAAGGTTTGAAGAACTAATACTAATGTAGAACACAAACAAGTGTACAAGGTTTGAAGAGAAGTAATACAAATGTAGGACACAAACAAGTGTACAAGGTTTGAAGAGAAGTAATACTAATGTAGGACACAAACAAGTGTACAAGGTTTGAAGAGAACTAATACTAATGTTGGACAGAAACAAGTGTACAAGGTTTGAAGAGAACTAATACTAATGTAGGACACAAACAAGTGTACAAGGTTTGAAGAGAACTAATACTAATGTAGGACACAAACAAGTGTACAAGGTTTGAAGAGAACTAATACTAATGTAGGACACAAACAAGTGTACAAGGTTTGAAGAGAACTAATACTAATGTAGGACACAAACAAGTGTACAAGGTTTGAAGAGAACTAATACTAATGTAGGACACAAACAAGTGTACAAGGTTTGAAGAGAAGTAATACTAATGTAGGACAGAAACAAGTGTACAAGGTTTGAAGAGAACTAATACTAGTGTAGGATACAAACAAGTGTACAAGGTTTGAAGAGAACTAATACTAATGTAGGACACAAACAAGTGTACAAGGTTTGAAGAGAACTAATACTAATGTAGGACACAAACAAGTGTACAAGGTTTGAAGAACTAATACTAATGTAGGACACAAACAAGTGTACAAGGTTTGAAGAACTAATACTAGTGTAGGATACAAACAAGTGTACAAGGTTTGAAGAAAACTAATACTAATGTAGGACACAAACAAGTGTACAAGGTTTGAAGAGAACTAATACTAATGTTGGACACAAACAAGTGTACAAGGTTTGAAGAGAACTAATACTAATGTAGGACACAAACAAGTGTACAAGGTTTGAAGAACTAATACTAATGTAGGACACAAACAAGTGTACAAGGTTTGAAGAACTAATACTAGTGTAGGATACAAACAAGTGTACAAGGTTTGAAGAAAACTAATACTAATGTAGGACACAAACAAGTGTACAAGGTTCATGAAGAACTAATAATAATGTAGGACACAAACAAGTGTACAAGGTTTGAAGAACTAATACTAATGTAGAACACAAACAAGTGTACAAGGTTTGAAGAGAACTAATACTAATGTAGGACACAAACAAGTGTACAAGGTTTGAAGAGAACTAATACTAATGTTGGACACAAACAAGTGTACAAGGTTTGAAGAGAACTAATACTAATGTAGGACACAAACAAGTGTACAAGGTTTGAAGAGAACTAATACTAATGTTGGACAGAAACAAGTGTACAAGGTTTGAAGAGAACTAATACTAGTGTAGGATACAAACAAGTGTACAAGGTTTGAAGAGAACTAATACTAATGTTGGACAGAAACAAGTGTACAAGGTTTGAAGAGAACTAATACTAATGTAGGACACAAACAAGTGTACAAGGTTTGAAGAGAACTAATACTAATGTAGGACAGAAACAAGTGTACAAGGTTTGAAGAGAACTAATACTAATGTAGGACACAAACAAGTGTACAAGGTTTGAAGAGAACTAATACTAATGTTGGACAGAAACAAGTGTACAAGGTTTGAAGAGAACTAATACTAGTGTAGGACACAAACAAGTGTACAAGGTTTGAAGAGAACTAATACTAATGTAGGACAGAAACAAGTGTACAAGGTTTGAAGAGAACTAATACTAATGTAGGACACAAACAATTGTACAAGGTTTGAAGAGAACTAATACTAGTGTAGGATACAAACAAGTGTACAAGGTTTGAAGAGAACTAATACTAATGTAGGACACAAACAACTGTACAAGGTTTGAAGAACTAATAATAATGTAGGACAGAAACAAGTGTACAAGGTTTGAAGAAATCTAATACTAATGTAGGACAGAAACAAGTGTACAAGGTTTGAAGAGAAGTAATACTAATGTAGGACACAAACAAGTGTACAAGGTTTGAAGAGAACTAATACTAATGTTGGACAGAAACAAGTGTACAAGGTTTGAAGAGAACTAATACTAGTGTAGGACACAAACAAGTGTACAAGGTTTTGCTGTTAAATAGTTTTTTTACTTGTTAATTTTTAACCATTTATTTATGACAGCATGTGTGTCAGGATGTTGTTTTAGACATCAAAGTGATACTCCAAAGTTGGTATATGTACTGAGTCAACAGATGTAAAACTTGGTTAAACCTACTGGTGCTCTAAAGTTGATGTATGTACAAGGTCAGCAGTTGTAAAACTAGGTTGAACTTAGTGGTACACCAATGCTGGTGTATGTACAGGGTCAACAGATTTTGTTGTTGTTGTTAGAAATGGTATAATTTGTCAGTTGTCCAAGTTTCTCTGTACCTAATGTGAATTTAGATATGTATGGTTTGGTAGTTATACACATTCAAAGTTTACTTGGAGAATTACCTAATTTGATACTGGGCAACTACAGGAAGTATAATTTGAAGACATGACAATTCATGAAAAAAACATGAAGAAGTAACATTGTTTTTTTGAGTAGGTTCAAGTCAACTTGGGCACATTTTTTATTTTATTTATTAATGTTTTAAACCAGAAAAGCTTTAAACTATTTTTATTTTTATATGACTTTAAAACATAATTGAATAAACATAACATTATTTAGTAAAAAGTAAAAAGTGTGTTGTTGTAATAATAAACTGTTTCAGTGTTGTTAATGTGACGAGGAAAGTGTAGTATAAAGTCAAAAAGCCATTATATTATCTTTAGTTGAATATGTCAACAAATGTTTGACTGTCAATTTTGTGAGAACAAATGTAATTACACTTCCAGAGGATAAAATTAATCGGAATGTTTCACGTTTCCTTTTTATTTCCAAGCTGATACATTTATATTGTTATTATTATTTATTTAAGGTGAAGATATTACCATGCTAAAATATTTTAATGCATGGCATCAGGAAAATACGTAGGTAAGTTAAAAAAATCAAATAGAGGCAGAAAACCATGTAACAGTTTTCAAAAGGTGGACTTTCCTCTGTCAGTTTATTTCTGATAAAGTTGCTGTTAATTTTTTAAAACACTTCATTCATAGAATTATGTATTTTTAAACAATTTTAATGAATTTTCGAGGTAGTTGGGCTTTAAAACAAGTTGTTGGGTTGACAGAACGTATTTATTATTTTTGATGTTTGAAATTGGCAGTGGTGAATTCACTTGGAGGCAGTTATATATTGATTACAATATGGTTTCTGGCACTAATTACCACCTCTTATGATTGTAGCCATGGCAACTGCAAATGTGAAACCTTATGAGAAACAGAAGTCTCATCTCAAGCTTCTCGCTACTAGGCTATCTGAAATGAAAAATTTGTGTACAAGACTCGTAACCTGTTTTAGTGTGTAGTGAGATTCAAGAATGCCCCCTAACATTCTTGTTAATGTTCAGTGTAAATGTGTGAAGGTTTATACTGAGAAAAGTATTTATTTTATAAGTTTTTCACTACTTACATTATTATGGAAAATATTGGATGTGATTGTTTTGATTACAGTATGGTTTTTAAAACATAAATGTTTTTATATATGTGTTAAAACTTAAATATTATCTTTCCTTTTCACCAGGTGCAAAGGTAATATTTACTATATGTACAATCATCAGTCAGTTAGCTGTATATTATTGACTACTGAATTTGATGTAATATGATAACATTCATCACTTGTATAAACTACAGGGGCACTCAATAGGACATGTACTTCTACAATGCAGAGTTGATCAAAATAGGCTCTCCAGAAATACAAAAATATATCTGTATGTTCGTCATTATCAATGGACACAGAACATTTTTGTGAGAATAGTGAGGAATAATATTCTGTATTTGTTCATCATAATGTGTTTATATTTTAATAAGTTATAGAGAAAAAAATGTGAAAATCGGTTCCCATAGATAGTTCAGATAGGGACTTTTTATATTTTCACACCTTTTCTACTACAGAGAGGTATTTGTCTGAAATATCATTTTCAGATAATGAAAATGTTAATTTTGATTAATTGGTTGTTTAACCTAACACTGATCAGTGTAATTAGATAGTATCTAATAAGTGATATCATGTGACAAAGTTAATAATATTTTTGCTGAAACACAGAAAGCCATATTTCTAAATACTTTATTTACTTAAGATGTCAAAACAAAGAAATAGAAGCTCAATTATTTTCTAGTTAATGTGTGGAAAAAATAGTTAACTTGGTTGAGATGTTGTTAACATAACAGTTGTTGTGTAAAATGTATTATGTACAGTAGTATTTAACTTCATTGATATGCTTTAACCATAGGAGCAAATGTATAAAATAGATAATATAAAGCATTGAACTTGGCAGTTCTTACTCATTCCATTTACTAATATAAAGCATTGAACTTGGCAGTTCTTACTCATTCCATTTACTGCTTCTAGTTTCTGTAATGTTGATGTATAACACACTTTAATACCACTAATGAAAACTATAGCATCAAATGTGTTATTTTCCTTAAATTGAACTCACAACTTCTTCAAGAGCATTCCACTAAAACACAAAATAACAAATTTGGTGTTATAAGACTATTTATGAATGATATTAAAGGTTACTGTTTTTGTTCATATAAATTCGTGGAAGATTATTCTGTTTCAATAAATTATTTATTCTGTAATTGACAACCTTGCATTTCCTGGTCCATTGTTCTGGTTTAGTTTATTGAAGGTTTTATAATACACAGTAGTTTGGTTGGAGCTGAATCCAGTTCCATTTTCTAACGTGTGATATCTTTGTAGTAAACTAAAACTACACAAGAAACGACAACATACCCAGCCAGAAGAACCTCTTCCGGGCGTGTCTATTATCAAACCTTTGGTGGGGGTCGACCCTAACTTATTTAGTAACTTGGAGACCTTTTTCACTCAGAGTTATCCACAGGTGAGTAGCTGTTCACTTCTTCACCATGATTTGTGACATGTACAAAAACTTTACATCAATCTAGTTTATACTAATCTCTGATAAGTTACTCTAATCATTTTCCTTCACTCAGAGGATATTATTTTTGTGTAAACAGGCTTTAGAATTACATGTACTTTCTTGTTTTACTTTATTATAAAGTACATATTACCAAATGTAAGAAGTGTGTAGAACCATGTGGACTTTACTGTCATATTATACTATAAAGTACATATTATCACAGGTAAAGAGTGTGTAGAACCATGTGAACTTACTGTGTTATTGTACTATAAAGTACACATTATCACAGGTAAAGAGTGTGTAGAACCATGTGGACTTTACTATCATATTATACTATAAAGTACATATTACCACAAGTAAAGACAGTGTAGAACAATGTGAACTTATTGTGTTATTGTACTATAAAGTACATATTACCAAATGTAAGAAGTGTATAGAACCATTTGGACTTTACTATCATATTGTACTATAAAGTACATATTACCACAGGTAAAGACAGTGTAGAACCATGTGAACTTACTGTGTTATTGTACTATAAAGTACATATTACCACAGGTAAAGACAGTGTAGAACCGTGTGAACTTACTGTGTTATTGTACTATAAAGTACATATTACCAAATGTAAGAAGTGTGCAGAATCACATGAACTTTACTATCATATTATACTATAAGGTACATATTACCACAGGTAAAGAGTGTGTGGAACCAAGTGAACTTTCCTGTCTTAATACAAACCACCCAGAATCATAATTTATAGTTTCCCCATAAAGTACATATTACGTAATTACATGCAGTCACTGTTGAGGTGTATCTAGAAGTACATCTGGTATAGAAGTAAAACATGTATCTAGAAGTACATCTGGTATAGAAGTAAAACATGTATCTAGAAGTACATCTGGTATAGAAGTAAAACATGTATCTAGAAGGTTAACACAGTTATATCAGTTACACTTCTCAACTGGATGTGAGAGCTGTGTTTGCCTTGTAGATACATAAGTTACACTTCTTAACTGGATATGATAGCTGTGTTTACCTTGTTGATACATCAGTTACACTTCTTAACTAGATGTGAGAGCTGTGTTTACCTTGTAGATACATCTGTTACACTTCTTAACTGGATGTGAGAGCTGTGTTTACCTTGTAGATATATAAGTTACACTTCTTAACTAGATATGATAGCTGTGTTTGCCTTGTTGATACATCTGTTACACTTCTTAACTGGATGTGAGAGCTGTGTTTACCTTGTAGATATATTAATTACACTCCTTAGCCAGACGTGAGAGCTGTGTTTAATTTGTTGATACATCAGTTACACTTCTTTGCTTGTTGTTATATTTATGTTTGCCTTGTAGATACATTAGTTACATTTCTTAGTTAGATGTAATTGTGTTTACCTTGTAGATACATGTTACACTTCTTAACTAGATATGATTGCTGTGCTTACCTAGTTGATACATTAGTTACACTTCTAACTTAAATATGATAGGTTTGTTTATCTTGTGTTGGTAAGTACAACAGTGAAATTGTTTGTATTATATGTGAACCATTTATTTTTAGTACTTTAAAATATGAAAACCTTTCTTGTTTTTTTTATCCATCTTGACAAAGAACAGCTGTTGTTTTG
This sequence comes from Tachypleus tridentatus, assembly GCF_004210375.1. Lineage (NCBI taxonomy): Eukaryota > Metazoa > Arthropoda > Merostomata > Xiphosura > Limulidae > Tachypleus > Tachypleus tridentatus. The sequence continues at coordinate 148,028,583 of NC_134826.1, forward strand.
GGACAGTAAAAACATTTGCCATTAATAAACTTGTAGTATGGTTTCTTTGCAGAGCTGTTATTTATGGTGTAATCTGTTATGGTTTTCACTCGGAATATTCTTCTGCATGAGAGTACTGTTTTTGTAAAGGTTGTGACTTGAAACAGGCTATAGAGAAGAGTTGTTTGTCATCATTTAGAAGAAACTGGATCATGAAATGTCTCTTATGTATTTCAGTATGAACTGTTGTTGTGCATCAACGATGAGAATGACCCCTGCATTATGTTAGTTAATCGCCTCTTGGAAAAGTATCCCAATGTTGATGCCAAAATATTTATAGGTATTGTTTTAAGTGTGGTCTTAAAAATTAAGGCTTATTTCAAGTCAGTTTAGACTAATATGAATAATGGTTCCTTTATTAGGTTAATATCTTTTTAGTCCTATAAGTAGTTATTTGAAATGAAGTGGCATCAAAATTTAATTACAAAAAAGTAGTGATAAAAAACAAGAACCTGTGTAAGTTAAATACATTGTACAAAATAATCTTTATTAATTATTAAACTAGATGTATTATTTAATATTTATTTATTATATTCACTTTAATGCAATTATTTATTTACAATGTTGTACTTGTTTCTACTTCACGTTAATATTCTTCATTTACCACATAATTGGCTGGACGATAATTACATAACTGTAACCTCGTTAAAGTTCCTTTCCTTTTTTCTTACTGAGCAGAAAAACTTTACTTGGTACAGATGTAATTATGATACTTTATCATTGCTATAATAACTAAATATGTACATGATTTTATCCTTGTAGGAGGAATGAAAGTAGGAGTTAATCCAAAAATAAACAATATGCAGCCTGGTTATGAAGCAGCCAAATATGATTTGTTTCTAGTCTCTGATAGTGGCATTAGAAGTGAGTGTTATATCTTATAACTTTCAGGTTTTTCTCCTGCTAAAGAAGTTTGTTGAAATATATTAAAGATTAAAGTATCATAATTGTCTAATTTCTGGTTTAAATATAAGTGTTTGTATCTTCATAAAACTGTTGTGATTACTTTCTTAAAATATTTTTTGTTGTAGCTTATAAAGATGTCACATTTCCTTAAGATATTTTTTGTTGTAGCTTATAAAGGTGTCACATTTTCTTAAAATATTTTTTGTTGTAGCTTATAAAGGTGTCGCATTTTCTTAAAATATTTTTTGTTGTAGCTTATAAAGATGTCACATTTTCTTAAAATATTTTTTGTTGTAGCTTATAAAGGTGTCACATTTTCTTAAAATATTTTTTGTTGTAGCTTATAAAGGTGTCACATTTTCTTAAAATATTTTTTGTTGTAGCTTATAAAGGTGTCACATTTTCTTAAAATATTTTTTGTTGTAGCTTATAAAGGTGTTACATTTTCTTAAAATTTCAAAGGGAAATTTGTGTGTTTTATTTAAATCTAATGTTAGAAGAAACCATTGGTGTGATCATTGTAATATTAAAGATATTATCTTCATGTTTACTTTTTGTTTTAAGTTTAAAACAAACATGGTGGGCTTGTTGCAGTATGAGAAGTTTGCTATTAACTTTATGAGTAAATAACGTGTTTTATTGTTTGTGTATATTAGGTATTGTAGTGATTAAAAATGGTGCAAAATGTTAAAAATATTTTTTAAATTTCTACAAGAATTTGTAAAAAAACACATATATATATAAGTTTGTTAAGTGTTTCAGTGAATGACAACATGCATTTTATTCGACTTTAGGTTTCTGTATTAACCTCAGTGATGACTAATTTTAGAAATGACACATTATGAAATGTTTTGTGTTAACAATAATGAAATGATTAAAGAAGGTAACACTTACAATTGGTTTGTTTGGTTAGTGAAAGAAGACACGTTATTAGACATGGTTCTTTGTATGAAAGATGATACAGGGTTAGTACACCAGATGCCTTTTACATGTGACAGGAAAGGTTTTCCTGCAATAGTAGAAAAGGTAAGGTAGAAGTGAACAATAATATTATCACAATATTTGTGTTAAAACAACTTTTAATAATTTAAAATTCAAAAGCAGTAGGTGTTAAATCTGAAAGATAATGTTTTTGATACAATAAATTTTAACTATCATCATGTCTTCTAGAAATATACTCTCAAAGACTGATTTTATAAATCTTAAATGTTGAATAACACTTACATCCAGTAATATAGTATACATTTTCAATGTTGTGTAACACCTACATCCTGTAATATAGTATAAATTGTAAATGTTGAATAACACTTATATCCTTTAATACAGTATAAAGCTTTAAAATCGTGTGATGTAACACTTGTTCACTAAAAGAGTAATTTCTGAAGTGTTGTGGATATAACACTCCAGTTATTTGATAGAGTTCCAAGTATCATATAGAATAAGACTATTATACCTTGACCCAATTATAACAGTTGTGTAGAAACTTTAAATGTATCTAAAATTTGTATTTTGTTTTTAAGTTTACAGAACTCTATGAATGTAAGGAATATAAAATATATTAAGCTAGAGACTGTTCAGTTGTTGAAGGTGTCTTTGTTGTTATATGATTTAGGTGTTCTTCGGTACTTCTCATGCACGCATATACTTGTCTGCTGACTTGTGCAGAATCAACTGCCCTACTGGGATGTCTGCATTGATGCGGAAAAATGTGCTTGATGAAGTGGGGGGAATCAAAGCGTTTGCTGAGTATCTGGCTGAAGATTTCTTCTTTGCTAAATCTTTTACTGACAGGTAGGTTGAAAACAAAGAAATACAAAGAAAAATCTTAAATACAGAAATACAGTTATACATGAAGGGCTAAGATAGAATAATATGTAGTAAGGGTATAGAAATATATCAACAGTTATACATGAAGGGCTAAGATAGAATAATATGTAGTAAGGGTACAGAAATATATCAACAGTTATACATGAAGGGCTAAGATAGAATAATATGTAGTAAGGGTGCAGAAATATATCAACAGTTATACATGAAGGGCTAAGATAGAATAATATGTAGTAAGGGTACAGAAATATATCAACAGTTATACATGAAGGGCTAAGATAGAATAATATGTAGTAAGGGTACAGAAATATATCAACAGTTATACATGAAGGGCTAAGATGGAATAATATGTAGTAAGGGTACAGAAATATATCAACAGTTATACATGAAGGGCCAAGATAGAATAATATGTAGTAAGGGGTACAGAAATATATCAACAGTTATACATGAAGGGCTAAGATAGAATAATATGTAGTAAGGGTACAGAAATATATCAACAATTATACATGAAGGGCTAAGATAGAATAATATGTAGTAAGGGTACAGAAATATATCAACAGTTATACATGAAGGGCTAAGATAGAATAATATGTAGTAAGGGTACAGAAATATATCAACAGTTATACATGAAGGGCTAAGATAGAATAATATGTAGTAAGGGCACAGAAATATATCAACAGTTATACATGAAGGGCTAAGATAGAATAATATGTAGTAAGGGTACAGAAACATATCAACAGTTATACATGAAGGGCTAAGATAGAATAATATGTAGTAAGGGTACAGAAATATATCGACAGTTATACATGAAGGGCCAAGATAGAATAATATGTAGTAAGGGTACAGAAATATATCGACAGTTATACATGAAGGGCTAAGATAGAATAATATGTAGTAAGGGTACAGAAATATATCAACAGTTATACATGAAGGGCTAAGATAGAATAATATGTAGTAAGGGTACAGAAATATATCAACAGTTATACATGAAGGGCTAAGATAGAATAATATGTAGTAAGGGTACAGAAATATATCAACAGTTATACATGAAGGGCTAAGATAGAATAATATGTAGTAAGGGTACAGAAATATATCAACAGTTATACATGAAGGGCTAAGATAGAATAATATGTAGTAAGGGTACAGAAATATATCAACAGTTATACATGAAGGGCTAAGATAGAATAATATGTAGTAAGGGTACAGAAATATATCAACAGTTATACATGAAGGGCTAAGATAGAATAATATGTAGTAAGGGTACAGAAATATATCAACAGTTATACATGAAGGGCTAAGATAGAATAATATGTAGTAAGGGTACAGAAATATATCAACAGTTATACATGAAGGGCTAAGATAGAATAATATGTAGTAAGGGTGCAGAAATATATCAACAGTTATACATGAAGGGCCAAGATAGAATAATATGTAGTAAGGGTACAGAAATATATCAACAGTTATACATGAAGGGCTAAGATAGAATAATATGTAGTAAGGGTACAGAAAATATATCAACAGTTATACATGAAGGGCTAAGATAGAATAATATGTAGTAAGGGTACAGAAATATATCAACAGTTATACATGAAGGGCCAAGATAGAATAATATGTAGTAAGGGCACAGAAATATATCAACAGTTATACATGAAGGGCCAAGATAGAATAATATGTAGTAAGGGCACAGAAATATATCAACAATCATACACGAAGGGCTAATAAGATAGAATAATATGTAGTAAGGGCAACAGAAACATATCAACAGTTATACATGAAGGGCTAAGATAGAATAATATGTAGTAAGGGGTACAGAAATATATCAACAGTTATACATGAAGGGCTAAGATAGAATAATATGTAGTAAGGGTACAGAAACATATCAACAGTTATACATGAAGGGCCAAGATAGAATAATATGTAGTAAGGGTACAGAAATATATCAACAGTTATACATGAAGGGCCTAAGATAGAATAATATGTAGTAAGGGCACAGAAATATAACGACAGTTATACATGAAGGGCCAAGATAGAATAATATGTAGTAAGGGCACAGAAACATATCAACAGTTATACATGAAGGGCCAAGATAGAATAATATGTAGTAAGGGCACAGAAATATATCAACAGTTATACATGAAAGGGCTAAGATAGAATAATATGTAGTAAGGGTACAGAAATATATCAACAGTTATACATGAAGGGCTAAGATAGAATAATATGTAGTAAGGGTACAGAAACATAATCAACAGTTATACATGAAGGGCTAAGATAGAATAATATGTAGTAAGGGTACAGAAACATAATCAACAGTTATACATGAAGGGCTAAGATAGAATAATATGTAGTAAGGGCAACAGAAACATATCAACAGTTATACTATGAAGGGCCAAGATAGAATAATATGTAGTAAGGGTACAGAAACATATCAACAGTTATACATGAAGGGCTAAGATAGAATAATATGTAGTAAGGGTACAGAAATATAACGACAGTTATACATGAAGGGCCAAGATAGAATAATATGTAGTAAGGGCACAGAAATATATCCACAGTTATACATGAAGGGCCAAGATAGAATAATATGTAGTAAGGGCACAGAAATATATCGACAGCCATACATGAAGGGCTAAGATAGAATAATATGTAGTAAGGGTACAGAAATATATCAACAGTTATACATGAAGGGCTAAGATAGAATAATATGTAGTAAGGGCAGAAATATAATCAACAGTTATACATGAAGGGCTAAGATAGAATAATATGTAGTAAGGGCACAGAAATATATAAACAGTTATACATGAAGGGCTAAGATAGAATAATATGTAGTAAGGGTACAGAAATATATCAACAGTTATACATGAAGGGCCAAGATAGAATAATATGTAGTAAGGGCACAGAAATATATCAACAGTTATACATGAAGGGCTAAGATAGAATAATATGTAGTAAGGGTACAGAAATATATCGACAGTTATACATGAAGGGCTAAGATAGAATAATATGTAGTAAGGGTATAGAAATATATCAACAGTTATACATGAAGGGCTAAGATAGAATAATATGTAGTAAGGGTACAGAAATATATCAACAGTTATACATGAAGGGCTAAGATAGAATAATATGTAGTAAGGGTACAGAAATATATCGACAGTTATACATGAAGGGCTAAGATAGAATAATATGTAGTAAGGGTATGACTTCATAACAAAGAATGTAATAAAATTCAAAATCAAGATCAATCACGAATGATCATATCAGAATGGAAGAGTGAGGACAGTATCTGTGTTATCTCATTCACTCTTAACATAGGCTGTTCGAAAATTGTTTCCATTTCACAGAATTAGCTTCATTAAAGATGGCATTACGTCAGTAAAACAGCTGTTATAGTACACAGTTTGAAATATTTGACATCTAATCCAAAACTACATGTAGCTGTTACAGGTCACAAGAAACATGTTCATTGTATTAAAGGTTACAAAGTATTAAATTTCTTAAACTGTTTTTTTTTTTTTCCACATCAAATATTACCCAAAGAATAAAAAAAAAATGCACTTCAGGTTTTTGTAATTGTACGTTGATTAATTAACGTTATTCTTGTTTACAGAGGCTGGAAGCTAAGAATCAGTTCTCAGCCTGCTTGGCAAAATTCAGGGCACTGTGACATCACTAGTTTTAGAAATCGCATTACGAGGTAGGTCACATTAAGTATTAGTGATAAAATATGGTTACTATAAGGATACTGTAAGACTTTTTATACTAAAATAATTAACTGAATACACTAGTTAAAGTTTTGTTAAGAGGCCACCATGTATTAAGAGCTTACAACATTTTACCATCAGGTATATGTTGATGCAGTGGTACACAACTTAAAAAACAAGCAAGACCATATGATAAATTGTATAACAGGTGACTCAATAAATAATTACGTTAAGAAATTTTATATAGAGAAGTGTAAATATGGGTAAATTATATCCATGGTAAGATATCTAAAATATTGAAGCAACATGATAAATTATAACCATACAATGAAGTGTTAGATAGAGGTCTCTAAGAAGGGATAAATTACATAAATATGGTGTGACATGTTAGATAGAAAACTTTAAAAAAAAGCTAAATTATAACCATTCTATGAAGTGTTAGATAGAGTCCTCTAAGAAGGGATAAATTACATAAATATGGTATGAGATGTTAGATGGAAAACTTTAAAAAGAGGTAAATTGTAACCATACTATGAAGTGTTAGATAGAGTTCTCTAAGAAGGAATAAAGTACATAAATATGGTATGACATGTTAGATATAAAACAGTAAAAAGAGTGAAATTGTAACTATACTACAAAATGTGAGGACGTCAGTATTTCTACAAGTATATCAGATATTTTCATTGGAAAACTTACTTGTGAAGAATATAGCTAGCATTCCTATGAAGCGAAGTGTATCCGTGTATCAGCATAAAGGTTATTTAAACCTTTTAAACCATTGATAAAGTATTCAGTTTCAGACAGGATAGAGAACTTAATATCACTTGTAAGTTTGTAAAAGTTTTGCTTATAAATGAAAATTAATTCACCTTCCAAGAACCGTTGATAAAGTATTCAGTTCTTGACTAGAAAAAACACTCGGTAGTGCTTCATGAGTTTGTAATGCTTTTTTGTGTAAATCATTATTTGTAATAACCATTATTATAAATTGTATTGTTGCTTGTTTATTAAAGTATATTTGTGTGAAGGAAAAATTGTGCATAGCGATCATGTTGGCAAATTTCGTAAATTTAACACACATCAATATTTAATCAAGTTCTAAATTAAAAGTAAAAAGTCTGGCTATTTAAAATCATAATAAATAACATAACAAATTGGGGGCTTATGTCCAAGATCAGAATAAGAGACAAAATTTGAAATAAAATACAAATCTTATTTCAATTTATATTTATCAGTCCTAACAAGATTTGATCATCAAAGTTTTCTTGAAATGCTTTCCCTTGAACAACTAGAAAAATATAACAAAAGTGAATTGTTCAAAATTGCCAAAATGTTGGAATTAGATGTAAGAAATCAATGAGAATAAAAGAACTAGAACCGTGTGTTATTTAAATATTAGCCAATGATGATTTCTGTTTGAGGAAGCATTGTGGGAATATTACTATGTCTCCACTAGCCACTCAGAGTTGAGTGATAAAAGATAGGTTATAAATCGTTAAACTTCAAATAAATCGAGTTTGAACAAGCCCGTGTCAGAGCCCAAAAAGAGAAAGAATAAGCCTGCATCAAAGCCTATAAAGAGCAAGCCTATATTGAGAATGAGCAAGCTTGCATCAAAGCCTGTAAAGGGCAAAAAGCTAAAAAGTGAAAGAGCAAATTCATAACTAAGTGGAAAGAGAATGTCAACGAATCAGCACAAGTTAAATTCATCTTCTCAATGTTGAATGGCCAGTTCTGGATTGCTGTAGGGATTGTGTAATATCCAGTAATTAAAACTGGTGGTAATCCCCGTTTACTAGGTTGGAGGTGAAGATGGTATGATCCTCATCAAACCCTCTGGATTTTGATACTTCATACAGGAGGTTTCGGATGTGGTTGACATTTGCTGAGTACAGTCTGTGTGCCAAAGCCACCCTACACTTTGAAATTTCTCCTGTTATGTTTTACGAAGCACGCACATGGGTAAAGAGTATACCTGGGTTGGAAATGGTGCAGTTTTCTTCCACTTTCTTTCAGGGTTGGAAGCATCCTTCATAACTTTCATAGGAGCTTCTGTTATTTCTCGCACTGGCTCTCCTCCTTCTTAATGTAGGATTCTAGATAATCTTGTGAGGAGAGGTAAGTTGTAATTTTCCTGTTTATGATAAATGTGTGTCTCTTCTCAACTTCTCTGGTACTCACACCTTCTACTGAACTTTGAAGTGTAGGTTCAGTAGAGCAGTGTAGAGGGAGCCACATGTGTAATGTGAGCATGCTGTGCTATTATTAGTTGTTGGATGATGCATGATGATTTGCATAAAAGATACCTTAAAATATATTAATTCCATTAAGGGGAGGCAAGGCTTGTGGCATGTCTTAAAAAAAATTTTGCACATAGAGGGAAACACCAAACAAAATCATCTAATCTTGTGAGTGGAGTAAGTACCTATCACAAATACATATTCAGTATAAAATAAAGATTTATCCATTGCTCAATTAATTATTTGTTTACAACAGTCCATGTCGAAAGTAATTTTACTGTTAACATTAAAAATACTTTATTTCATTTTGATAATCTTAAATTTACTTTGTGTAATCCCTAAAACATCCTAAATACATTTCAATGTCTTTTTTAAAGTAAGACTTTGTATTTTACCTCTTACTTTCTCTACTCTAACTCAGAACAGGATTGGTCAATTTGACTGACCTCTTAATGACCAGAAAAAATTGAAATAAAACAAAAGTACCCTTGTTTCTTTCTCAAATGATTTCAAAATGTAACATGACACTACATTTCTTTATCTTAAGTGGGTTTAAGTTTGTAGCTGTAAAAAATCTGTAAATAATTCAATTTTCTTATTTAATTGTCCTTTGAACCATGGCCAACAACTGTCAGTGTCATTATAAGTTGTAAATCACTTGGGGCACGTGCAGCTCACATTAAGAAATGTAATTAAATTACCCACATGCATGCTTCTTTGTGCTTCGTGGAACATTATTATATTATCATTATTTATTTCACCTAATGTAATCTTAACTAACCTATAAAGGTTCCTATTGTTACATTTTAGTTACTTTTATAATTATACAAAAATAAACATGAAATAAAATACTCACTCTTTTTTTTTCTCCCATCAATTCTTGAGGACATTTGAGTCACTGTTCTTATGATAATGTTAGTTATGTACTAATTAATTTTTATTTAATTAAATAATGCACTAAAGAACATTGACTAATAACATGCTTAAAAAAGGAGACAGTTTTCTCTAACTCTCACAGATTTTCTCTCTTTCTAACCATGTGACAAGAGCTGTTACAAATTCATTCAAGCTAGTCATTAAATTTCTCACTGGAACATCGCTTGTACTCTGAGTGAAATTGACTGTTATCTGTTCAGAGTACAGCATTTGATAGATAAAATGTTTACTTTCTCTCAGCTATATGTGATATATAGTTATATATAGATATAAGAAGAAATCCTGAAAGAGAAGATGTATCAGGAAGGTTTGATCTTTTATTGATAGTTCTGTAACCAAAGAGAATTGAAGGCTATAAAAATTATGGTTGGCCTGAGCAATGATTAATGATTCCATAGTGAGCAATTTATGTTTAATTTCTTACTAGTTCAAGGGATGATAGAATAGAGAGAAAACAAGATGTGTAGAGAAAATACGCCACTTTTCTTTTACTAGGAGAGATTCCAGGTTTTTAAAAATAATTTCTTGTTAATTGGGAACTTAAAACTTGTATACTATTTAAATATGGATAATTAACTAAGCTTTCATTCTAATATAAATTTGAATGTAAAACACTAAACCTTTCTGTCATCTGTAGTAAAACATACCAGGGTTAAAGAAGTTAAAGAGCAGTAAATTACATTCATGCTAAGAAGTGGGTCTTACTGGGAAAGAACTGCAGTGGGAGATACGTGTAAGAACTATCCTGAAATATTAGGTAAAATTAAAATTAAAATGAAATTGTTTGTTTTAACACAAAGTTCATTTATAAAACTTGCTGTGCTCTGTCAGAAGTGAAAGTCGAATCCTGGATTCTAGTGCTCTGCATCTCTGTTTTACTGTTAATCCATTAAGGAACTGTCTAAACATTATAAAATATATATAAAATGTATCTAAATACTTCTATACTCCAATCTGGAATAAAATATTTGAATTATTATAAAAGTAAACTTATGTTTTTAACAGGTGGGGAAAGCTTCGATTTGCTATGGTGCCTCACACTATCTTTTTTGAACCACTTTCTGAGTGTCTTTTTTTTGGGAATTTTGCTGCATGGGCAGCAAATTTTCTCTAAGCTGGGACTGCTTTGTGTTGTACTTAGTGCATGTGCTACTTTGGTTTTTACTTGACTGGATTCTTCTGTGTATTATTCAGGTAACGGTATAAATATATCTTTCTTTACTAAAAATTCCTAATTGGGCAAACATATATAAAAAAGCAGCTAATCTGATATTTTTGCTAATGATTATATTTGAAGGAAATGGGTGAATAATTCATTATGTTTATATTTTTGTATTGTAATAAAACCAGATATGTTAGAAAGATCTTAGTTTACATGACCATTGTCAAATAATGTTACATGTTATAAAGATCTCAGTTCACATTACCATTGTCAAATAATGTTACATGTTATAAAGATATCAGTTCACACTACCATTGTCAAATAATGTTACATGTTATAAAGATATCAGTTCACATTACCATTGTCAAATAATGTTACATGTTATAAAGATATCAGTTCACATTACCATTGTCAAATAATGTTACATGTTATAAAGATATCAGTTCACACTACCATTGTCAAATAATGTTACATGTTATAAAGATATCAGTTCACATTACCATTGTCAAATAATGTTACATGTTAGAAAGATCTCAGTTCACACTACCATTGTCAAATAATGTTACATGTTATAAAGATATCAGTTCACATTACCATTGTCAAATAATGTTACATGTTAGAAAGATCTCAGTTCACACTACCATTGTCAAATGATGTTACATGTTATAAAGATCTCAGTTCACATTACCATTGTCAAATAATGTTACATGTTAGAGAGATCTTAGATCACACTACCTCTCTCAGATAATGTTATATGTTAGAAAGGGCTCAGATCACACTACCTCTCTCAGATAATGTTATATGTTAGAAAGGACTCAGAACACACTACCTCTCTCAGATAATGTTATATGTTAGAAGGAGGTCATTTCATACTTTCTCTATCAACAGACAGTCTTTTTAAATTACCACACAGCTTTACTTACTGTATGTGTGTAACGGCTCTGTCATTAGTGTTGTTGTCTGTGTGATCAACTAAAACATACAGTTTATACTTACCTAAATATACTATAGTTAGACTAGTATGTGTGTAACGGCTCTGTCATTAGTGTTGTCTGTGTGATCAACTAAAACATACAGTTGATTCTTACCTAAATATACTATAGTTAGACTAGTATGTGTGTAACGGCTCTGTCATTAGTGTTGTCTGTGTGATCAACTAAAACATACAGTTTATACTTACCTAAATATACTATAGTTAGACTAGTATGTGTGTAACGGCTATGTCATTAGTGTTGTTGTCTGTGTGATCAACTAAAACATACAGTTGATTCTTACCTAAATAAACTGTAGTTAGACTAGTATGTGTGTAATGGCTCTGTCATTAGTGTTGTTGTCTGTGTGATCAACTAAAACATACAGTTTATACCTACCTAAATATACTATAGTTACACTAGTATGTGTGTAACGGCTCTGTCATTAGTGTTGTCTGTGTGATCAACTAAAACATACAGTTGATTCTTACCTAAATAAACTGTAGTTAGACTATCTATATCGTGTTTAGGTTTTACTTTTATATTTTAATTAATTTTGTAATATTTGTGTTTTAAAAATATAAAATATAACAGGAAAATTTATTTGTATGAAAGTTAATACTTTTAGGAATTTTTTCTTGTCACATATTAAACAATTTTCTTCACTTGTTGATTTTTGGAATGAAATATGATGAGATCAGCATTACCTAATAAAGAATTAGTAGCAGGTACTCTTAGTGTTGGAGAGGAGACCCAACATAAGCTATAGTGACCACTATGAAAAGCTTCTAAAGAATTAGTAGCAGGTACTCTTAGTGTTGGAGAGGAGACCCAACATAAGCTATAGTGACCACTATGAAAAGCTTCTAAAAGAATTAGTAGCAGGTACTCTTAGTGTTGGAGAGGAGACCCAACATAAGCTATAGTGACCACTATGAAAAGCTTCTAAAAGAATTAGTAGCAGGTACTCTTAGTGTTGGAGAGGAGACCCAACATAAGCTATAGTGACCACTATGAAAAGCTTCTAAAAGAATTAGTAGCAGGTACTCTTAGTGTTGGAGAGGAGACCAACATAAGCTATAGTGACCACTATGAAAAGCTTCTAAAAGAATTAGTAGCAGGTACTCTTAGTGTTGGAGAGGAGACCCAACATAAGCTATAGTGACCACTATGAAAAGCTTCTAAAAGAATTAGTAGCAGGTACTCTTAGTGTTGAGAGGAGACCCAACATAAGCTATAGTGACCACTATGAAAAGCTTCTAAAAGAATTAGTAGCAGGTACTCTTAGTGTTGGAGAGGAGACCCAACATAAGCTATAGTGACCACTATGAAAAGCTTCTAAAAGAATTAGTAGCAGGTACTCTTAGTGTTGGAGAGGAGACCCAACATAAGCTATAGTGACCACTGTGAAAAGCTTCTATAGTGACCACTATGAAAAGCTTCTATAGTGACCACTATGAAAAGCTTCTTTATTGTCATCACTTGTTTTCAGATTTGAAATTCAGAGAATAACCAAAAGTTATTAAATTAAAAAAAAACATTAATAATACTTAAGTAGTTATGTTTCATAGAGATGTTGATTAACCAATCGAGCAGAGAATGTTGAATAATGTATTCCAAAGCATTGAAAAAAATTAATGTCTATAAATAAACTATATCAGATCTGATCATTAGATAGAAACAAGTTTATAGATTGTTAGTTGTAATAACTGCTAGTTGTAATTAATGTAAGGAAATTAGTCTTACAGAAAGTAGATATGAAATATTTTATGATAAACTAATAACTATAATCTTGAAGTAGTGATAACAAAGAGACCTGTTTAACATTATAAATATAAAAAGCTGGTTTATTCTGTAACTTATTTTTGTAGAACAGTCCCCTACCGTTTAGTAAAGGAGACTTTGTGGTGGCATGGTTGTTCCGTGAGAGTTCAGCCCTATTTCTGTTTTT
>NC_134826.1:148042809-148077047 GCF_004210375.1 Tachypleus tridentatus
TACTAAATACACTATAAATCATCAGATGTTTTGTACTTCACGTTTCAGTCAGCGATGTTTACTAAATACGGTATAAATCATCAGATGTTTTGTACCACGTTTTCAGTCAGCGATGTTTACTAAATACGCGGTATAAATCATCACGTTTCAGTCAGCGATTTTTTGTAAATCACTACTCACGTTTCAGTCAGCGATGTTTACTAAATACGCGGTATAAATCATCAGATGTTTTGTACTTCACGTTTCAGTCAGCGATGTTTACTAAATACACGGTATAAATCATCACATGTTTTGTACTACACGTTTCAGTCAGCGATGTTTACTAAATACGCGGTATAAATCATCAGATGTTTTGTACCTCACGTTTCAGTCAGCGATGTTTACTAAATACGCGGTTTAAATCATCAGATGTTTTGTACTACACGTTTCAGTCAGCGATGTTTACTAAATACGCGGTATAAATCATCAGATGTTTTGTACTACACGTTTCAGTCAGCGATGTTTACTAAATACGCGGTATAAATCATCACATGTTTTGTACTACACGTTTCAGTCAGCGATGTTTACTAAATACACGGTATAAATCATCACATGTTTTGTACTACACGTTTCAGTCAGCGATGTTTACTAAATACGCGGTATAAATCATCAGATGTTTTGTACAACACGTTTTAGTCAGCGATGTTTACTAAATACGCGGTATAAATCATCATGTTTTGTACTACGTTTCAGTCAGCGATGTTTACTAAATACGGTATAAATCATCACATGTTTTGTACTACACGTTTTAGTCAGCGATGTTTACTAAATACACGGTATAAATCATCAGATGTTTTGTACTTCACGTTTCAGTCAGCGATGTTTACTAAATACACGGTATAAATCATCAGATGTTTTGTACTACACGTTTCAGTCCGCGATGTTTACTAAATACACGGTATAAATCATCACATGTTTTGTACTACACGTTTCAGTCAGCGATGTTTACTAAATACACGGTATAAATCATCAGATGTTTTGTACTACACGTTTCAGTCAGCGATGTTTACTAAATACGCGGTATAAATCATCACATGTTTTGTACTTCACGTTTCAGTCAGCGATGTTTACTAAATACGCGGTATAAATCATCACATGTTTTGTACTACACGTTTCAGTCAGCGATGTTTACTAAATACGCGGTATAAATCATCACATGTTTTGTACTACGTTTCAGTCAGCGATGTTTACTAAATACACGGTATAAATCATCACATGTTTTGTACTACACGTTTCAGTCAGCGATGTTTACTAAATACACGGTATAAATCATCATGTTTTGTACTACACGTTTCAGTCAGCGATGTTTACTAAATACGGTATAAATCATCATGTTTTGTACTACACGTTTCAGTCAGCGATGTTTACTAAATACGCGGTATAAATCATCAGATGTTTTGTACTACACGTTTCAGTCAGCGATGTTTACTAAATACACGGTATAAATCATCAGATGTTTTGTACTTCACGTTTCAGTCAGCGATGTTTACTAAATACGCGGTATAAATCATCAGATGTTTTGTACTACACGTTTCAGTCAGCGATGTTTACTAAATACGCGGTATAAATCATCACATGTTTTTGTACTACTACGTTTCAGTCAGCGATGTTTACTAAATACACGGTATAAATCATCACATGTTTTTGTACTACACGTTTCAGTCAGCGATGTTTACTAAATACGCGGTATAAATCATCACATGTTTTGTACTACACGTTTCAGTCAGCGATGTTTACTAAATACGCGGTATAAATCATCACGTTTCAGTCAGCGATGTTTACTAAATACGCGGTATAAATCATCAGATGTTTTGTACTTCACGTTTCAGTCAGCGATGTTTACTAAATACGCGGTATAAATCATCACATGTTTTGTACTTCACGTTTCAGTCAGCGATGTTTACTAAATACACGGTATAAATCATCAGATGTTTTGTACTTCACGTTTCAGTCAGCGATGTTTACTAAATACGCTGTATAAATCATCACGATGTTTTGTACTTCACGTTTCAGTCAGCGATGTTTACTAAATACACGGTATAAATCATCAGATGTTTTGTACTACACGTTTCAGTCAGCGATGTTTACTAAATACGCGGTATAAATCATCAGATGTTTTGTAACTTCACGTTTCAGTCAGCGATGTTTACTAAATACGCTGTATAAATCATCACATGTTTTGTACTACACGTTTCAGTCAGCGATGTTTACTAAATACGCGGTATAAATCATCACATGTTTTGTACTACACGTTTCAGTCAGCGATGTTTACTAAATACACGGTATAAATCATCAGATGTTTTGTACTACACGTTTCAGTCAGCGATGTTTACTAAATACGCGGTATAAATCATCACATGTTTTGTACTACACGTTTCAGTCAGCGATGTTTACTAAATACGCGGTATAAATCATCACATGTTTTGTACTACACGTTTTAGTCAGCGATGTTTACTAAATACACGGTATAAATCATCACATGTTTTGTACTACACGTTTCAGTCAGCGATGTTTACTAAATACACGGTATAAATCATCAGATGTTTTGTACTTCATGTTTCTGTCAGCGATGTTTACTAAATACACGGTATAAATCATCACATGTTTTGTACTACACGTTTCAGTCCGCGATGTTTACTAAATACGCTGTATAAATCATCAGATGTTTTGTACTACACGTTTCAGTCAGCGATGTTTACTAAATACGCGGTATAAATCATCACATGTTTTGTACTACACGTTTCAGTCAGCGATGTTTACTAAATACACGGTATAAATCATCACATGTTTTGTACTTACACGTTTCAGTCAGCGATGTTTACTAAATACACGGTATAAATCATCACATGTTTTGTACTTCACGTTTCAGTCAGCGATGTTTACTAAATACACGGTATAAATCATCAGATGTTTTGTACTACACGTTTCAGTCAGCGATGTTTACTAAATACGCTGTATAAATCATCAGATGTTTTGTACTACACGTTTCAGTCAGCGATGTTTACTAAATACACGGTATAAATCATCAGATGTTTTGTACTTCACGTTTCAGTCAGCGATGTTTACTAAATACACGGTATAAATCATCAGATGTTTTGTACTTCACGTTTCAGTCAGCGATGTTTACTAAATACGCGGTATAAATCATCAGATGTTTTGTACTTCACGTTTCAGTCAGCGATGTTTACTAAATACACGGTATAAATCATCAGATGTTTTGTACTACACGTTTCAGTCAGCGATGTTTACTAAATACGCTGTATAAATCATCAGATGTTTTGTACTTCATGGTTCAGTCAGCGATGTTTACTAAATACGCTGTATAAATCATCACATGTTTTGTACTACACGTTTCAGTCAGCGATGTTTACTAAATACGCGGTATAAATCATCACATGTTTTGTACTACACGTTTCAGTCAGCGATGTTTACTAAATACGCGGTATAAATCATCAGATGTTTTGTACTACACGTTTTAGTCAGCGATGTTTACTAAATACGCGGTATAAATCATCACATGTTTTGTACCACACGTTTCAGTCAGCGATGTTTACTAAATACGCGGTATAAATCATCACATGTTTTGTACTTCACGTTTCAGTCAGCGATGTTTACTAAATACACGGTATAAATCATCAGATGTTTTGTACTTACACGTTTCAGTCAGCGATGTTTACTAAATACGCGGTATAAATCATCACATGTTTTGTACTACACGTTTCAGTCAGCGATGTTTACTAAATACGCGGTATAAATCATCACATGTTTTGTACTACACGTTTCAGTCAGCGATGTTTACTAAATACGCGGTATAAATCATCACATGTTTTGTACTACACGTTTCAGTCAGCGATGTTTACTAAATACACGGTATAAATCATCAGATGTTTTGTACTTCACGTTTCAGTCAGCGATGTTTACTAAATACGCGGTATAAATCATCAGATGTTTTGTACTTACGTTTCAGTCAGCGATGTTTACTAAATACACGGTATAAATCATCAGATGTTTTGTACTTCACGTTTCAGTCAGCGATGTTTACTAAATACACGGTATAAATCATCAGATGTTTTGTACTACACGTTTCAGTCAGCGATGTTTACTAAATACGCTGTATAAATCATCAGATGTTTTGTACTTCACGTTTCAGTCAGCGATGTTTACTAAATACGCGGTATAAATCATCACATGTTTTGTACTACACGTTTCAGTCAGCGATGTTTACTAAATACACGGTATAAATCATCAGATGTTTTGTACTTCACGTTTCAGTCAGCGATGTTTACTAAATACACGGTATAAATCATCAGATGTTTTGTACTACACGTTTCAGTCAGCGATGTTTACTAAATACACGGTATAAATCATCAGATGTTTTGTACTACACGTTTCAGTCAGCGATGTTTACTAAATACGCTGTATAAATCATCACATGTTTTGTACTTCACGTTTCAGTCAGCGATGTTTACTAAATACGCGGTATAAATCATCACATGTTTTGTACTACACGTTTCAGTCAGCGATGTTTACTAAATACGCGGTATAAATCATCACATGTTTTGTACTTACACGTTTCAGTCAGCGATGTTTACTAAATACACGGTATAAATCATCAGATGTTTTGTACTTCACGTTTCAGTCAGCGATGTTTACTAAATACGCGGTATAAATCATCAGATGTTTTGTACTACACGTTTCAGTCAGCGATGTTTACTAAATACACGGTATAAATCATCAGATGTTTTGTACTTCACGTTTCAGTCAGCGATGTTTACTAAATACGCGGTATAAATCATCAGATGTTTTGTACTACACGTTTCAGTCAGCGATGTTTACTAAATACGCGGTATAAATCATCACATGTTTTGTACTACACGTTTCAGTCAGCGATGTTTACTAAATACGCGGTATAAATCATCACATGTTTTGTACTACACGTTTCAGTCAGCGATGTTTACTAAATACACGGTATAAATCATCAGATGTTTTGTACTTCACGTTTCAGTCAGCGATGTTTACTAAATACACGGTATAAATCATCACATGTTTTGTACTTCACGTTTCAGTCAGCGATGTTTACTAAATACACGGTATAAATCATCAGATGTTTTGTACTTCACGTTTCAGTCAGCGATGTTTACTAAATACACGGTATAAATCATCACATGTTTTGAACTTCACGTTTCAGTCAGCGATGTTTACTAAATACACGGTATAAATCATCAGATGTTTTGTACTTCACGTTTCAGTCAGCGATGTTTACTAAATACGCGGTATAAATCATCACATGTTTTGTACTTCACGTTTCAGTCAGCGATGTTTACTAAATACACGGTATAAATCATCAGATGTTTTGTACTACACGTTTCAGTCAGCGATGTTTACTAAATACGCGGTATAAATCATCAGATGTTTTGTACTTCACGTTTCAGTCAGCGATGTTTACTAAATACGCGGTATAAATCATCACATGTTTTGTACTACACGTTTCAGTCAGCGATGTTTACTAAATACACGGTATAAATCATCAGATGTTTTGTACTTCACGTTTCAGTCAGCGATGTTTACTAAATACGCGGTATAAATCATCAGATGTTTTGTACTTCACGTTTCAGTCAGCGATGTTTAATAAATACACGGTATAAATGATCAGATGTTTTGTACTACACGTTTCAGTCAGCGATGTTTACTAAATACGCTGTATAAATCATCACATGTTTTGTACTACACGTTTCAGTCAGCGATGTTTACTAAATACGCGGTATAAATCATCACATGTTTTGTACTACACGTTTCAGTCAGCGATGTTTACTAAATACGCGGTATAAATCATCACATGTTTTGTACCACACGTTTCAGTCAGCGATGTTTACTAAATACACGGTATAAATCATCAGATGTTTTGTACTTCACGTTTCAGTCAGCGATGTTTACTAAATACGCGGTATAAATCATCAGATGTTTTGTACTACACGTTTCAGTCAGCGATGTTTACTAAATACGCGGTATAAATCATCAGATGTTTTGTACTTCACGTTTCAGTCAGCGATGTTTACTAAATACGCGGTATAAATCATCAGATGTTTTGTACTACACGTTTCAGTCAGCGATGTTTACTAAATACGCGGTATAAATCATCACATGTTTTGTACTTCACGTTTCAGTCAGCGATGTTTACTAAATACACGGTATAAATCATCAGATGTTTTGTACTTCACGTTTCAGTCAGCGATGTTTACTAAATACACGGTATAAATCATCAGATGTTTTGTACTTCACGTTTCAGTCAGCGATGTTTACTAAATACACGGTATAAATCATCAGATGTTTTGTACTTCACGTTTCAGTCAGCGATGTTTAATAAATACACGGTATAAATCATCACATGTTTTGAACTTCACGTTTCAGTCAGCGATGTTTACTAAATACACGGTATAAATCATCAGATGTTTTGTACTTCACGTTTCAGTCAGCGATGTTTACTAAATACGCTGTATAAATCATCAGATGTTTTGTACTTCACGTTTCAGTCAGCGATGTTTACTAAATACACGGTATAAATCATCAGATGTTTTGTACTACACGTTTCAGTCAGCGATGTTTA
Organism: Tachypleus tridentatus; assembly: GCF_004210375.1. Classification (NCBI taxonomy): domain Eukaryota; kingdom Metazoa; phylum Arthropoda; class Merostomata; order Xiphosura; family Limulidae; genus Tachypleus; species Tachypleus tridentatus. Next base: position 148,049,453 of record NC_134826.1, read on the forward strand.
CTAAATACGCTGTATAAATCATCAGATGTTTTGTAGTACACGCTTCAGTCAGCGATGTTTACTAAATACGCGGTTTAAACCATCAGATGTTTTGTACAACACGTTTTAGTCAGCGATGTTTACTAAATACGCTGTATAAATCATCACATGTTTTGTACTTCACGTTTCAGTCAGCGATGTTTACTAAATACGCGGTAAAAATCATCACATGTTTTGTACTACACGTTTTAGTCAGCGATGTTTACTAAATACACGGTATAAATCATCAGATGTTTTGTACTTCACGTTTCAGTCAGCGATGTTTACTAAATACACGGTATAAATCATCAGATGTTTTGTACTTCACGTTTCAGTCAGCGATGTTTACTAAATACACGGTATAAATCATCACATGTTTTGTACTTCACGTTTCAGTCAGCGATGTTTACTAAATACGCTGTATAAATCATCAGATGTTTTGTACTACACGTTTCAGTCAGCGATGTTTACTAAATACGCGGTATAAATCATCACATGTTTTGTACTACACGTTTTAGTCAGCGATGTTTACTAAATACACGGTATAAATCATCACATGTTTTGTACTCACGTTTCAGTCAGCGATGTTTACTAAATACACGGTATAAATCATCAGATGTTTTGTACTTCACGTTTCAGTCAGCGATGTTTACTAAATACACGGTATAAATCATCAGATGTTTTGTACTTCACGTTTCAGTCAGCGATGTTTACTAAATACACGGTATAAATCATCAGATGTTTTGTACTTCACGTTTCAGTCAGCGATGTTTACTAAATACGCGGTATAAATCATCAGATGTTTTGTACTTCACGTTTCAGTCAGCGATGTTTACTAAATACGCGGTATAAATCATCAGATGTTTTGTACTTCACGTTTCAGTCAGCGATGTTTACTAAATACGCGGTATAAATCATCAGATGTTTTGTACTACACGTTTCAGTCAGCGATGTTTACTAAATACGCGGTATAAATCATCAGATGTTTTGTACTTCACGTTTCAGTCAGCGATGTTTACTAAATACACGGTATAAATCATCAGATGTTTTGTACTACACGTTTCAGTCAGCGATGTTTACTAAATACGCTGTATAAATCATCAGATGTTTTGTACTTCACGTTTCAGTCAGCGATGTTTACTAAATACGCGGTATAAATCATCACATGTTTTGTACTACACGTTTCAGTCAGCGATGTTTACTAAATACACGGTATAAATCATCAGATGTTTTGTAGTACACGCTTCAGTCAGCGATGTTTACTAAATACGCGGTTTAAACCATCAGATGTTTTGTACAACACGTTTTAGTCAGCGATGTTTACTAAATACGCTGTATAAATCATCACATGTTTTGTACTACACGTTTCAGTCAGCGATGTTTACTAAATACGCGGTAAAAATCATCACATGTTTTGTACTACACGTTTTAGTCAGCGATGTTTACTAAATACACGGTATAAATCATCAGATGTTTTGTACTTCACGTTTCAGTCAGCGATGTTTACTAAATACACGGTATAAGTCATCAGATGTTTTGTACTTAGTGTTTCTGTGAGCGATGTTTACTAAATACGCGGTATAAATCATCACATGTTTTGTACTACACGTTTCAGTCAGCGATGTTTACTAAATACGCTGTATAAATCATCAGATGTTTTGTACTACACGTTTCAGTCAGCGATGTTTACTAAATACGCGGTAAAAATCATCACATGTTTTGTACTACACGTTTTAGTCAGCGATGTTTACTAAATACACGGTATAAATCATCACATGTTTTGTACTTCACGTTTCAGTCAGCGATGTTTACTAAATACACGGTATAAGTCATCAGATGTTTTGTACTTCATGTTTCTGTCAGCGATGTTTACTAAATACACGGTATAAATCATCACATGTTTTGTACTACACGTTTCAGTCAGCGATGTTTACTAAATACGCTGTATAAATCATCAGATGTTTTGTACTTCACGTTTCAGTCAGCGATGTTTACTAAATACGCGGTATAAATCATCACATGTTTTGTACTACACGTTTCAGTCAGCGATGTTTACTAAATACACGGTATAAATCATCAGATGTTTTGTAATTCACGTTTCAGTCAGCGATGTTTACTAAATACTCGGTATAAATCATCAGATGTTTTGTACTTCACGTTTCAGTCAGCGATGTTTAATAAATACACGGTATAAATCATCAGATGTTTTGTACTACACGTTTCAGTCAGCGATGTTTATTAAATACGCGGTAAAAATCATCACATGTTTTGTACTACACGTTTTAGTCAGCGATGTTTACTAAATACACGGTATAAATCATCACATGTTTTGTACTTCACGTTTCAGTCAGCGATGTTTACTAAATACTAACGGTATAAATCATCAGATGTTTTGTACTTCACGTTTCAGTCAGCGATGTTTACTAAATACACGGTATAAATCATCAGATGTTTTGTACTTCACGTTTCAGTCAGCGATGTTTACTAAATACGCGGTATAAATCATCAGATGTTTTGTACTTCACGTTTCAGTCAGCGATGTTTACTAAATACGCGGTATAAATCATCAGATGTTTTGTACTTCACGTTTCAGTCAGCGATGTTTACTAAATACACGGTATAAATCATCAGATGCTTTGTACTTTACGTTTCAGTCAGCGATGTTTACTAAATACGCTGTATAAATCATCAGATGTTTTGTACTTCACGTTTCAGTCAGCGATGTTTACTAAATACACGGTATAAATCATCAGATGTTTTGTACTACACGTTTCAGTCAGCGATGTTTACTAAATACGCTGTATAAATCATCAGATGTTTTGTACTTCACGTTTCAGTCAGCGATGTTTACTAAATACGCTGTATAAATCATCAGATGTTTTGTACTACACGTTTCAGTCAGCGATGTTTACTAAATACGCGGTATAAATCATCAGATGTTTTGTACTACACGTTTCAGTCAGCGATGTTTACTAAATACACGGTATAAATCATCACATGTTTTGTACTTCACGTTTCAGTCAGCGATGTTTACTAAATACGCGGTTTAAATCATCAGATGTTTTGTACTACACGTTTCAGTCAGCGATGTTTACTAAATACGCGGTATAAATCATCACATGTTTTGTACTACACGTTTCAGTCAGCGATGTTTACTAAATACGCGGTAAAAATCATCACATGTTTTGTACTACACGTTTCAGTCAGCGATGTTTACTAAATACGCGGTATAAATCATCAGATGTTTTGTACTACACGTTTTAGTCAGCGATGTTTACTAAATACACGGTATAAATCATCAGATGTTTTGTACTTCACGTTTCAGTCAGCGATGTTTACTAAATACACGGTATAAATCATCACATGTTTTGTACTACACGTTTCAGTCAGCGATGTTTACTAAATACGCGGTATAAATCATCAGATGTTTTGTACTACACGTTTCAGTCAGCGATGTTTACTAAATACGCGGTATAAATCATCACATGTTTTGTACTACACGTTTTAGTCAGCGATGTTTACTAAATACGCGGTATAAATCATCAGATGTTTTGTACTACACGTTTCAGTCAGCGATGTTTACTAAATACGCTGTATAAATCATCAGATGTTTTGTACTTCACGTTTCAGTCAGCGATGTTTACTAAATACACGGTATAAATCATCAGATGTTTTGTACTACACGTTTCAGTCAGCGATGTTTACTAAATACGCGGTATAAATCATCAGATGTTTTGTACTTCACGTTTCAGTCAGCGATGTTTACTAAATACGCGGTATAAATCATCAGATGTTTTGTACTACACGTTTCAGTCAGCGATGTTTACTAAATACGCGGTATAAATCATCAGATGTTTTGTACTACACGTTTCAGTCAGCGATGTTTACTAAATACGCGGTATAAATCATCACATGTTTTGTACTCACGTTTCAGTCAGCGATGTTTACTAAATACGCGGTATAAATCATCAGATGTTTTGTACTACACGTTTCAGTCAGCGATGTTTACTAAATACGCGGTATAAATCATCACATGTTTTGTACTACACGTTTCAGTCAGCGATGTTTACTAAATACGCGGTATAAATCATCACATGTTTTGTACTACACGTTTCAGTCAGCGATGTTTACTAAATACACGGTATAAATCATCAGATGTTTTGTACTTCACGTTTCAGTCAGCGATGTTTACTAAATACGCGGTATAAATCATCACATGTTTTGTACTACACGTTTCAGTCAGCGATGTTTACTAAATACGCGGTATAAATCATCAGATGTTTTGTACTACACGTTTCAGTCAGCGATGTTTACTAAATACGCGGTATAAATCATCAGATGTTTTGTACTACACGTTTCAGTCAGCGATGTTTACTAAATACGCTGTATAAATCATCAGATATTTTGTACTACACGCTTCAGTCAGCGATGTTTACTAAATACACGGTATAAATCATCACATGTTTTGTACTTCACGTTTTAGTCAGCGATGTTTACTAAATACACGGTATAAAGCATCACATGTTTTGTACTACACGTTTCAGTCAGCGATGTTTACTAAATACACGGTACAAATCATCAGATGTTTTGTACTACACGTTTTAGTCAGCGATGTTTACTAAATACGCGGTATAAATCATCAGATGTTTTGTACTTCACGTTTCAGTCAGCGATGTTTACTAAATACGCGGTATAAATCATCAGATGTTTTGTACTACACACGTTTCAGTCAGCGATGTTTACTAAATACGCGGTATAAATCATCAGATGTTTTGTACTACACGTTTCAGTCAGCGATGTTTACTAAATACGCTGGTATAAATCATCACATGTTTTGTACTACACGTTTCAGTCAGCGATGTTTACTAAATACGCGGTATAAATCATCAGATGTTTTGTACTACACGTTTCAGTCAGCGATGTTTACTAAATACACGGTATAAATCATCACATGTTTTGTACTACACGTTTTCAGTCAGCGATGTTTACTAAATACACGGTATAAATCATCAGATGTTTTGTACTACACGTTTTAGTCAGCGATGTTTACTAAATACGCGGTATAAATCATCAGATGTTTTGTACTTCACGTTTCAGTCAGCGATGTTTACTAAATACGCGGTATAAATCATCAGATGTTTTGTACTTCACGTTTCAGTCAGCGATGTTTACTAAATACGCGGTATAAATCATCAGATGTTTTGTAGTACACGCTTCAGTCAGCGATGTTTACTAAATACGCGGTATAAATCATCACATGTTTTGTACTACACGTTTCAGTCAGCGATGTTTACTAAATACGCGGTATAAATCATCACATGTTTTGTACTACACGTTTCAGTCAGCGATGTTTACTAAATACGCGTATAAATCATATGTTTTGTACTACACGTTTCAGTCAGCGATGTTTACTAAATACACGGTATAAATCATCAGATGTTTTGTACTTCACGTTTCAGTCAGCGATGTTTACTAAATACACGGTATAAATCATCAGATGTTTTGTACTTCACGTTTCAGTCAGCGATGTTTAATAAATACACGGTATAAATCATCACATGTTTTGTACTCACACGTTTCAGTCAGCGATGTTTACTAAATACACGGTATAAATCATCAGATGTTTTGTACTACACGTTTCAGTCAGCGATGTTTACTAAATACGCGGTATAAATCATCAGATGTTTTGTACTACACGTTTCAGTCAGCGATGTTTACTAAATACGCGGTATAAATCATCAGATGTTTTGTACTACACGTTTCAGTCAGCGATGTTTACTAAATACGCGGTATAAATCATCACATGTTTTGTACTTCACGTTTCAGTCAGCGATGTTTACTAAATACACGGTATAAATCATCAGATGTTTTGTACTACACGTTTCAGTCAGCGATGTTTACTAAATACGCGGTATAAATCATCAGATGTTTTGTACTCACGTTTCAGTCAGCGATGTTTACTAAATACGCGGTATAAATCATCACATGTTTTGTACTACACGTTTCAGTCAGCGATGTTTACTAAATACGCGGTATAAATCATCAGATGTTTTGTACTACACGTTTCAGTCAGCGATGTTTACTAAATACACGGTATAAATCATCACATGTTTTGTACTTCACGTTTCAGTCAGCGATGTTTACTAAATACGCGGTATAAATCATCAGATGTTTTGTACTACACGTTTCAGTCAGCGATGTTTACTAAATACGCGGTATAAATCATCACATGTTTTGTACTACACGTTTCAGTCAGCGATGTTTACTAAATACGCGGTATAAATCATCACATGTTTTGTACTACACGTTTCAGTCAGCGATGTTTACTAAATACACGGTATAAATCATCAGATGTTTTGTAACTTCACGTTTCAGTCAGCGATGTTTACTAAATACACGGTATAAATCATCAGATGTTTTGTACTTCACGTTTCAGTCAGCGATGTTTACTAAATACACGGTATAAATCATCACATGTTTTGTACTACACGTTTCAGTCAGCGATGTTTACTAAATACGCGGTATAAATCATCAGATGTTTTGTACTACACGTTTCAGTCAGCGATGTTTACTAAATACGCGGTATAAATCATCAGATGTTTTGTACTACACGTTTCAGTCAGCGATGTTTACTAAATACGCGGTATAAATCATCAGATGTTTTGTACTACACGTTTCAGTCAGCGATGTTTACTAAATACGCGGTATAAATCATCACATGTTTTGTACTACACGTTTCAGTCAGCGATGTTTACTAAATACGCGGTATAAATCATCACATGTTTTGTACTACACGTTTCAGTCAGCGATGTTTACTAAATACACGGTATAAATCATCACATGTTTTGTACTACACGTTTCAGTCAGCGATGTTTACTAAATACGCGGTATAAATCATCAGATGTTTTGTACTACACGTTTCAGTCAGCGATGTTTACTAAATACGCGGTATAAATCATCAGATGTTTTGTACTACACGTTTCAGTCAGCGATGTTTACTAAATACGCGGTATAAATCATCAGATGTTTTGTACTTCACGTTTCAGTCAGCGATGTTTACTAAATACGCGGTATAAATCATCAGATGTTTTGTACTACACGTTTCAGTCAGCGATGTTTACTAAATACGCGGTATAAATCATCACATGTTTTGTACTACACGTTTCAGTCAGCGATGTTTACTAAATACGCGGTATAAATCATCAGATGTTTTGTACTACACGTTTCAGTCAGCGATGTTTACTAAATACACGGTATAAATCATCAGATGTTTTGTACTTCACGTTTCAGTCAGCGATGTTTACTAAATACACGGTATAAATCATCAGATGTTTTGTACTACACGTTTCAGTCAGCGATGTTTACTAAATACACGGTATAAATCATCACATGTTTTGTACTTCACGTTTCAGTCAGCGATGTTTACTAAATACACGGTATAAATCATCAGATGTTTTGTACTTCACGTTTCAGTCAGCGATGTTTACTAAATACGCGGTATAAATCATCAGATGTTTTGTACTTCACGTTTCAGTCAGCGATGTTTACTAAATACACGGTATAAATCATCAGATGTTTTGTACTACACGTTTCAGTCAGCGATGTTTACTAAATACGCGGTATAAATCATCAGATGTTTTGTACTACACGTTTCAGTCAGCGATGTTTACTAAATACGCGGTATAAATCATCAGATGTTTTGTACTACACGTTTCAGTCAGCGATGTTTACTAAATACGCGGTATAAATCATCAGATGTTTTGTACTACACGTTTCAGTCAGCGATGTTTACTAAATACGCGGTATAAATCATCACATGTTTTGTACTACACGTTTCAGTCAGCGATGTTTACTAAATACGCGGTATAAATCATCAGATGTTTTGTACTTCACGTTTCAGTCAGCGATGTTTACTAAATACACGGTATAAATCATCAGATGTTTTGTACTACACGTTTCAGTCAGCGATGTTTACTAAATACGCGGTATAAATCATCAGATGTTTTGTACTTCACGTTTCAGTCAGCGATGTTTACTAAATACACGGTATAAATCATCAGATGTTTTGTACTACACGTTTCAGTCAGCGATGTTTACTAAATACGCGGTATAAATCATCACATGTTTTGTACTACACGTTTCAGTCAGCGATGTTTACTAAATACGCGGTATAAATCATCAGATGTTTTGTACTTCACGTTTCAGTCAGCGATGTTTACTAAATACACGGTATAAATCATCAGATGTTTTGTACTTCACGTTTCAGTCAGCGATGTTTACTAAATACGCGGTATAAATCATCAGATGTTTTGTACTTCACGTTTCAGTCAGCGATGTTTACTAAATACGCGGTATAAATCATCACATGTTTTGTACTTCACGTTTCAGTCAGCGATGTTTACTAAATACACGGTATAAATCATCAGATGTTTTGTACTTCACGTTTCAGTCAGCGATGTTTACTAAATACGCGGTATAAATCATCAGATGTTTTGTACTTCACGTTTCAGTCAGCGATGTTTACTAAATACACGGTATAAATCATCAGATGTTTTGTACTACACGTTTCAGTCAGCGATGTTTACTAAATACGCGGTATAAATCATCAGATGTTTTGTACTACACGTTTCAGTCAGCGATGTTTACTAAATACGCGGTATAAATCATCAGATGTTTTGTACTACACGTTTTAGTCAGCGATGTTTACTAAATACGCGGTATAAATCATCAGATGTTTTGTACTTCACGTTTCAGTCAGCGATGTTTACTAAATACGCGGTATAAATCATCACATGTTTTGTACTACACGTTTCAGTCAGCGATGTTTACTAAATACACGGTATAAATCATCAGATGTTTTGTACTTCACGTTTCAGTCAGCGATGTTTACTAAATACACGGTATAAATCATCAGATGTTTTGTACTACACGTTTCAGTCAGCGATGTTTACTAAATACGCGGTATAAATCATCACATGTTTTGTACTACACGTTTCAGTCAGCGATGTTTACTAAATACGCGGTAAAAATCATCACATGTTTTGTACTTCACGTTTCAGTCAGCGATGTTTACTAGATACACGGTATAAGTCATCAGATGTTTTGTACTTCACGTTTCAGTCAGCGATGTTTACTAAATACACGGTATAAATCATCAGATGTTTTGTACTTCACGTTTCAGTCAGCGATGTTTACTAAATACACGGTATAAATCATCAGATGTTTTGTACTTCACGTTTCAGTCAGCGATGTTTACTAAATACACGGTATAAATCATCACATGTTTTGTACTACACGTTTCAGTCAGCGATGTTTACTAAATACACGGTATAAATCATCAGATGTTTTGTACTTCACGTTTCAGTCAGCGATGTTTACTAAATACGCTGTATAAATCATCAGATGTTTTGTACTTCACGTTTCAGTCAGCGATGTTTACTAAATACACGGTATAAATCATCAGATGTTTTGTACTACACGTTTCAGTCAGCGATGTTTACTAAATACGCGGTATAAATCATCAGATGTTTTGTACTTCACGTTTCAGTCAGCGATGTTTACTAAATACGCGGTATAAATCATCACATGTTTTGTACTACACGTTTCAGTCAGCGATGTTTACTAAATACGCGGTTTAAACCATCAGATGTTTTGTACTACACGTTTCAGTCAGCGATGTTTACTAAATACACGGTATAAATCATCACATGTTTTGTACTCACGTTTCAGTCAGCGATGTTTACTAAATACGCGGTATAAATCATCAGATGTTTTGTACTACACGTTTCAGTCAGCGATGTTTACTAAATACGCGGTATAAATCATCACATGTTTTGTACTACACGTTTCAGTCAGCGATGTTTACTAAATACGCGGTATAAATCATCACATGTTTTGTACTACACGTTTCAGTCAGCGATGTTTACTAAATACGCGGTATAAATCATCACATGTTTTGTACTACACGTTTCAGTCAGCGATGTTTACTAAATACACGGTATAAATCATCAGATGTTTTGTACTTCACGTTTCAGTCAGCGATGTTTACTAAATACACGGTATAAATCATCACATGTTTTGTACTTCACGTTTCAGTCAGCGATGTTTACTAAATACACGGTATAAATCATCACATGTTTTGTACTACACGTTTCAGTCAGCGATGTTTACTAAATACGCGGTATAAATCATCAGATGTTTTGTACTACACGTTTCAGTCAGCGATGTTTACTAAATACGCGGTAAAAATCATCACATGTTTTGTACTACACGTTTCAGTCAGCGATGTTTACTAAATACACGGTATAAATCATCAGATGTTTTGTACTTCACGTTTCAGTCAGCGATGTTTACTAAATACACGGTATAAGTCATCAGATGTTTTGTACTTCACGTTTCAGTCAGCGATGTTTACTAAATACACGGTATAAATCATCACATGTTTTGTACTACACGTTTCAGTCAGCGATGTTTACTAAATACGCGGTATAAATCATCAGATGTTTTGTACTACACGTTTCAGTCAGCGATGTTTACTAAATACACGGTATAAATCATCACATGTTTTGTACTACACGTTTCAGTCAGCGATGTTTACTAAATACGCTGTATAAATCATCAGATGTTTTGTACTACACGTTTCAGTCAGCGATGTTTACTAAATACGCTGTATAAATCATCAGATGTTTTGTACTACACGTTTCAGTCAGCGATGTTTACTAAATACGCTGTATAAATCATCAGATGTTTTGTACTACACGTTTCAGTCAGCGATGTTTACTAAATACACGGTATAAATCATCACATGTTTTGTACTACACGTTTCAGTCAGCGATGTTTACTAAATACGCGGTATAAATCATCAGATGTTTTGTACTACACGTTTCAGTCAGCGATGTTTACTAAATACGCTGTATAAATCATCAGATGTTTTGTACTACACGTTTCAGTCAGCGATGTTTACTAAATACGCGGTATAAATCATCACATGTTTTGTACTACACGTTTCAGTCAGCGATGTTTACTAAATACGCGGTAAAAATCATCACATGTTTTGTACTACACGTTTTAGTCAGCGATGTTTACTAAATACGCGGTATAAATCATCAGATGTTTTGTACTACACGTTTCAGTCAGCGATGTTTACTAAATACGCGGTATAAATCATCACATGTTTTGTACTACACGTTTCAGTCAGCGATGTTTACTAAATACACGGTATAAATCATCAGATGTTTTGTACTTCACGTTTCAGTCAGCGATGTTTACTAAATACGCGGTATAAATCATCAGATGTTTTGTACTTCACGTTTCAGTCAGCGATGTTTACTAAATACACGGTATAAATCATCACATGTTTTGTACTTCACGTTTCAGTCAGCGATGTTTACTAAATACACGGTATAAATCATCAGATGTTTTGTACTTCACGTTTCAGTCAGCGATGTTTACTAAATACGCGGTATAAATCATCAGATGTTTTGTACTTCACGTTTCAGTCAGCGATGTTTACTAAATACACGGTATAAATCATCAGATGTTTTGTACTTCACGTTTCAGTCAGCGATGTTTACTAAATACACGGTATAAATCATCACATGTTTTGTACTACACGTTTCAGTCAGCGATGTTTACTAAATACGCTGTATAAATCATCAGATGTTTTGTACTACACGTTTCAGTTAGCGATGTTTACTAAATACGCTGTATAAATCATCAGATGTTTTGTACTACACACGTTTCAGTCAGCGATGTTTACTAAATACGCTGTATAAATCATCAGATGTTTTGTACTACACGTTTCAGTCAGCGATGTTTACTAAATACGCGGTATAAATCATCAGATGTTTTGTACTACACGTTTCAGTCAGCGATGTTTACTAAATACACGGTATAAATCATCACATGTTTTGTACTTCACGTTTCAGTCAGCGATGTTTACTAAATACACGGTATAAATCATCACATGTTTTGTACTACACGTTTTAGTCAGCGATGTTTACTAAATACACGGTATAAATCATCAGATGTTTTGTACTACACGTTTTAGTCAGCGATGTTTACTAAATACGCGGTATAAATCATCACATGTTTTGTACTACACGTTTCAGTCAGCGATGTTTACTATATACGCGGTATAAATCATCACATGTTTCGTACTACACGTCTCAGTCAGCGATGTTTACTAAATACACGGTATAAATCATCACATGTTTTGTACTACACGTTTCAGTCAGCGATGTTTACTAAATACGCGGTATAATCATCACATGTTTTGTACTACACGTTTCAGTCAGCGATGTTTACTAAATACACGGTATAAATCATCAGATGTTTTGTACTTCACGTTTCAGTCAGCGATGTTTACTAAATACACGGTATAAGTCATCAGATGTTTTGTACTTCACGTTTCAGTCAGCGATGTTTACTAAATACTCGGTATAAATCATCAGATGTTTTGTACTACACGTTTCAGTCAGCGATGTTTACTAAATACACGGTATAAATCATCAGATGTTTTGTACTTCACGTTTCAGTCAGCGATGTTTACTAAATACACGGTATAAATCATCAGATGTTTTGTACTACACGTTTCAGTCAGCGATGTTTACTAAATACGCTGTATAAATCATCAGATGTTTTGTACTACACGTTTCAGTCAGCGATGTTTACTAAATACGCGGTATAAATCATCAGATGTTTTGTACTACACGTTTCAGTCAGCGATGTTTACTAAATACGCGGTATAAATCATCAGATGTTTTGTACTTTCACGTTTCAGTCAGCGATGTTTACTAAATACGCGGTATAAATCATCAGATGTTTTGTAGTACACGCTTCAGTCAGCGATGTTTACTAAATACGCTGTATAAATCATCACATGTTTTGTACTACACGTTTCAGTCAGCGATGTTTACTAAATACACGGTATAAATCATCACATGTTTTGTACTACACGTTTCAGTCAGCGATGTTTACTAAATACGCGGTTTAAATCATCAGATGTTTTGTACTACACGTTTCAGTCAGCGATGTTTACTAAATACGCGGTATAAATCATCACATGTTTTGTATTACACGTTTCAGTCAGCGATGTTTACTAAATACGCGGTATAAATCATCAGATGTTTTGTACTACACGTTTCAGTCAGCGATGTTTACTAAATACGCGGTATAAATCATCACATGTTTTGTACTTCACGTTTCAGTCAGCGATGTTTACTAAATACGCTGTATAAATCATCAGATGTTTTGTACTACACGTTTCAGTCAGCGATGTTTACTAAATACGCTGTATAAATCATCAGATGTTTTGTACTACACGTTTCAGTCAGCGATGTTTACTAAATACACGGTATAAATCATCAGATGTTTTGTACTTCACGTTTCAGTCAGCGATGTTTACTAAATACACGGTATAAATCATCACATGTTTTGTACTACACGTTTCAGTCCGCGATGTTTACTAAATACGCTGTATAAATCATCAGATGTTTTGTACTACACGTTTTAGTCAGCGATGTTTACTAAATACGCGGTATAAATCATCACATGTTTTGTACTACACGTTTCAGTCAGCGATGTTTACTAAATACGCGGTATAAATCATCACATGTTTTGTACTACACGTTTCAGTCAGCGATGTTTACTAAATACGCTGTATAAATCATCAGATGTTTTGTACTACACGTTTCAGTCAGCGATGTTTACTAAATACACGGTATAAATCATCACATGTTTTGTACTTCACGTTTCAGTCAGCGATGTTTATTAAATACACTGTATAAAGCATCACATGTTTTGTACTACACGTTTTAGTCAGCGATGTTTACTAAATACACGGTATAAATCATCAGATGTTTTGTACTACACGTTTTAGTCAGCGATGTTTACTAAATACGCGGTATAAATCATCACATGTTTTGTACTACACGTTTCAGTCAGCGATGTTTACTAAATACGCGGTATAAATCATCACATGTTTTGTACTACACGTTTCAGTCAGCGATGTTTACTAAATACACGGTATAAATCATCACATGTTTTGTACTACACGTTTCAGTCAGCGATGTTTACTAAATACACGGTATAAATCATCACATGTTTTGTACTTCACGTTTCAGTCAGCGATGTTTACTAAATACGCGGTATAAATCATCAGATGTTTTGTACTTACACGTTTCAGTCAGCGATGTTTACTAAATACGCGGTATAAATCATCAGATGTTTTGTACTACACGTTTCAGTCAGCGATGTTTACTAAATACGCGGTATAAATCATCACATGTTTTGTACTACACGTTTCAGTCAGCGATGTTTACTAAATACGCGGTATAAATCATCAGATGTTTTGTACTACACGTTTCAGTCAGCGATGTTTACTAAATACACGGTATAAATCATCAGATGTTTTGTACTTCATGTTTCTGTCAGCGATGTTTACTAAATACACGGTATAAATCATCAGATGTTTTGTACTACACGTTTCAGTCAGCGATGTTTACTAAATACGCGGTATAAATCATCAGATGTTTTGTACTACACGTTTCAGTCAGCGATGTTTACTAAATACGCGGTATAAATCATCAGATGTTTTGTACTACACGCTTCAGTCAGCGATGTTTACTAAATACGCTGTATAAATCATCAGATGTTTTGTACTACACGTTTCAGTCAGCGATGTTTACTAAATACGCTGTATAAATCATCAGATGTTTTGTACTACACGTTTCAGTCAGCGATGTTTACTAAATACACGGTATAAATCATCACATGTTTTGTACTACACGTTTCAGTCAGCGATGTTTACTAAATACGCGGTATAAATCATCAGATGTTTTGTACTTCACGTTTCAGTCAGCGATGTTTACTAAATACGCGGTATAAATCATCAGATGTTTTGTACTTCACGTTTCAGTCAGCGATGTTTACTAAATACGCGGTATAAATCATCAGATGTTTTGTACTACACGTTTCAGTCAGCGATGTTTACTAAATACACGGTATAAATCATCAGATGTTTTGTACTACACGTTTTAGTCAGCGATGTTTACTAAATACACGGTATAAATCATCAGATGTTTTGTACTACACGTTTCAGTCAGCGATGTTTACTAAATACGCGGTATAAATCATCACATGTTTTGTACTACACGTTTCAGTCAGCGATGTTTACTAAATACGCGGTATAAATCATCAGATGTTTTGTACTACACGTTTCAGTCAGCGATGTTTACTAAATACGCTGTATAAATCATCACATGTTTTGTACTACACGTTTCAGTCAGCGATGTTTACTAAATACGCGGTATAAATCATCACATGTTTTGTACTACACGTTTCAGTCAGCGATGTTTACTAAATACGCGGTATAAATCATCAGATGTTTTGTACTTCACGTTTCAGTCAGCGATGTTTACTAAATACGCGGTATAAATCATCAGATGTTTTGTACTACACGTTTCAGTCAGCGATGTTTACTAAATACGCTGTATAAATCATCAGATGTTTTGTACTACACGTTTCAGTCAGCGATGTTTACTAAATACGCTGTATAAATCATCAGATGTTTTGTACTACACGTTTCAGTCAGCGATGTTTACTAAATACACGGTATAAATCATCACATGTTTTGTATTACACGTTTCAGTCAGCGATGTTTACTAAATACGCGGTATAAATCATCAGATGTTTTGTACTACACGTTTCAGTCAGCGATGTTTACTAAATACACGGTATAAATCATCACATGTTTTGTACTACACGTTTCAGTCAGCGATGTTTAGTAAATACGCTGTATAAATCATCAGATGTTTTGTACTTCACGTTTCATTCATCAATGTTTACTAAGAAATAATAAATCAAATCAACCAAGGAAACAAGTGACTTTTTGTGAAAGGTAACCATTACTACAATACTGCTTTACCTTGGTTCTTGTGCATAATGAATATATTTTTTCTAGTAAGTTAGGTATAATTACGATTATTTTCGATCCATCTAACTGCGTTTGGAGCTATGTCGTAGATCTTGATTGAATCCAGGCTTGTTCCAACTACAGTCAGAAGTCCAAAGACAGCTAAAACGCATCTAGTCATGGAATAATGTACAATTATTATTTCTTTTAACCAAATAGAGTTTACTGAGTTGCGTAATTAAATAAATCTAAAACTATAAGAAATAAGCCATTTGTATATAGACGACCAAGTGATTGTTATATGAAATGATATAAGTTAATATAAACAGAGACATCACTTACCATTTACAAATTGTCCATTACCGGTCCGTACCATTACTGAGTTATTGATAATAAAATATGCCTGTGTCAATAGTACCTATAAGCATTGAGGAATATTCTGTACGTCAGACATGATCCAATCGGAAATATCGCGCTAGAAAGTTTTACGAAACCTCAGAGTGGAGGTTATGAGTTAGAGGGTTTTGTTGGACAATCAAATCTTCTTTTGCCTTTCGCTCTCTACAGCCAGTTGTGGGATGAGCACTAACTTTGATGATTGGAAATAAAATAATCGATTTATTAGCACTGTAAGGTTATTTTAACAACTGTCATTAATTTCAAAATGTTAAGGCAGCAGAAGTTGTGACGTTGTCAGTCACGTCACTGACTTTGTAACCTCCTTAATTTGGTGTCTTATTAGAGCTTCCTACACTAATATTTATGTTTGCATCATATCTGAATATACTCAAAGCTTTAGATGCTATGGTTACAGAATATTTTGTTATGAATTACTGAGTAATGACTAATAAATGACATTTTTTTCTTAGTTTAGCTTATAATCGTATTAGAGACATCTAGATCCGGGTTTTTATATATAGTTTAACTGTACTTTCTTTACTTAAACAAAACACTAGCATAATACGTAAAATTTGGTTTCTGCGGTTAAAGTTTCTTTTATTAGTGTTGTTACTAGGAAAAGTTTACTAAGGTGGACATATTTGCGTTTCAACCATAACAAAACAATGTACACATAAGAGCCATGTTTATATGTGAATATAGTGACGTGCCTCCAAAATTGCCACGAGCGGCATGTTTGGCATCTGTATCTTTGATTCACTGCGAAGTTTTGACTATTTCCCAGTGCAATATATCATTAATACTGTTTTGAGTAAGGATTTTCGGAAAGCAAAATATTAAATGACATAGGGTCACAATTTTAAAGTAGGACATATTTATCATTACCCAAGGATGTAAAGACATTCGCACAAAACGCTTTCAGGGATTCCAACAAGTTCCAAACTACTATTTCAAGCTAATCCGGACCAGCGGTCCTATCTGCAATATGAAAAGTATAGTTACGGAAGAGAACCCTTCAACCCCAAAAATGTCATTGCGATAAGGCTAGCCATACCTTCCGGCATCGCTAACAGGATTAAGAAATAATTTGAGGTTAATAAAAGCACTCGAGCCGAAAATTATGCAAGCTTATAACCACGCCACAAAACTAACGTCTGTTTCATTAAACAAAGTATGAGAAAAACAGCAGTTCCATTCAGATCTAATGGAATTTTGGTTTGGTTACACGTGGTCTAAAAAGCTAACGTAACATAGTGTATAAGGCCAGTAGAAAGTCTTTAAACATGTGTGATGTTAGATTAACTTCACCGCCTCTCGATAAAGATTGTTACCATAGAAAGTGCAGTGTCGGATGGACAGCAGTAGACAAGAGTGGTTATCAAATTGAGCATTACAGAAGTTAAAGGGACTTCAAGGGAGATTTGAAATATTGTTTTTACAGAGTGTGATTATTCCTGGGTATTTTCAAAAATACATAAAAAGGAAGAGAGGGAACTATTCTTAGTTATAATAATTATTACACTGTCTAAGCACTAAATAAGGGTATACCAAACTGATTTTAAGCCTTTCTTGTTAAAATGGCGACGGCCAATCGTGACTGAGGATAAATGATGATAGCAAAAGCAGTTCCAAAAACATTCACGGGATGTGAAACATCGTTCTTGTAAAGTGCGATTAACCCTAATTATATTCATAACATTATAAAAAATGATGACTATTTTATAACGGTTTTTTTCTAATTACTGTGTTTTATAACGTTATTTAGTTCATATATCAGTGTAAAGAAACAGTTGATGTATTCATACGCTACTAATACAAAGTTTAATGGGGAATTTAGTTGAAAATGAGTTAATATTTTAACACTAAATTACTATAACTTAGTGTTGTAAATGAACACTATTTTAACATTTCCTTTTAAAATGCTTGTAAGTTTAACTGAATTTCAACACATTTAAGGAACTCGTTATTAATAAATAATATTTTCTTTATTTGTTAAATTCGCGGAGAGAGAATTTGCACTAGCCACCTCTTATTTAGAAGTAATAAACTAGAGGAAAGCCAACCATACACTCTCGGACTTCTCCAGTGAAGTAATGCGATTGACATCACTTTATATCGTTCCCCTCGTCCTAAAGATGAAGCATATTCGGTGATAAACTTCGAAACCACAATCTGCAGGTTTCGAAACAGTAACCCTAGTCATCAGTACCATGTCAGGGCTTTACCAGCTTTGATATTTGAATAAGTAATACATGTTTTAGTTGTATTACTTTTATGTATTCTCATTTAGATAAAATAATAGTGCACTGTTTTAATTTTCACAAATCATTAATACAATAATGATGTAATGCTTCTCATGTATGTTAGATATTAGATATCCAGGAGGGTCAGGTGCAAATGACCTCTAAAACAACCTATCAGTTTAATCATTTGTTTTGAATTTCGCGCAAAGGTACACTAGGGCCATCTGTGCTAGCTGTCCTTAATTTTGCAGTGAAAGACCGGAAGGAAAACAGCTGGTCATCACCATCCATCTCCAGTTCTTGGGCTACTCTTTTACCAACGAATAGTTGTAACATAACAATCAACGGATTGATTGTACCATAATAACGCTCTTACGGCTGAAAAGGCGAGCATGTTTGGTGTGACGGGGATTTAAACTTACGACCCTCAAATTACGAGTTAGGTCCTTTAACCATCTGGCCATGAAAGTCACCAGCTATTAGAGGAAAATGGAATGAATGCTATTATTTAAAGAAATAATTCATGCAAAGATAACGGCTATAAATTGATAAATAAGTCTATTATTCCTACAGAATTGATCAATAATTTCTGAACACTGTTTAATTTCAATAATTATATATCAAAATAACTGTAAGAATAACACTTACATCACTGCAATCTGGGACTTACTTAGACGAAATGGTTCTTTCACGTGGCAACTAGAAACAGCTGTTTTTGAGAAGATAAAACTTTCCACTGCCAAAAAACAACAACAAGAAACATTTGATTAATAATTAATTAGTTGTAAAATGTAGTCACACCGAATAATGAAAAAGAAAGCATCCTCAGATTTTCCTTATAAATAGACCACAAGTAATTTTACTTTATGAGAAGAAAATATTTTAAACATTCTAATCGTTCTTATATAATTGTAATAAAGGAGTCACTGATTAATTGTGAAAAGTGTTATATTGATTAAACCTCAGTTTTTTTAAAAGGTCGTAAAAATACGTTACTGAACAAGGTACTGTCTTTTTACCTGCACCCTGTCTAATGGCTCAATTATAAGTCTGAAGGCTAAAATTTGGGTTTTAATACCCGTTTCGGGTTGACTACAAATAATCCTTTCCGTAGCTTTATGATTAATGACAAAAATAAACATTTGCTCCGATAACTGACTTAATTTTTTAAACTACTTTATGTGTTTGTAGTTTTGGCACGAAGCTACCCATCATAAATATCAAAACCCGGTTCACAGCAGCGTAAGTCTTTAGAGTTTTCATTGATCTACCGGGGTGTAAATGTAAATTCCGTAACATTAATTCAGTTTTATACTCAGTATTAAATAGTGTATTTAATGTAGTAAATACTGTATTGTTCCATGTGTCGTTCTTAACATGCTCGCCCTTTCAGCCGTGGGGGCGTTATAATGTTTCGATCAATCCCACTATTCGTTGGTAAAGAGTAGCCCAGAGTTGGCGGTGGATGGTGATGACTAGCTGCCTTCCCTCTAGTCTTACACTGCTAAATTAGGGACGGCTCTTTGTTTAGCTCTGTGCTTATTAACAAATAACGGCATAAAATACGATAAATAAATGTATAGTAAATGAATTAGTTTCAGCAGAACATACGGAAAGTACATGTGATATTTTAGACCTGATAAAATGCTAGCTTGACTAATCCGATTAAGTTTAAATGGAAACTAAACATTAGAGAATCGGGAGAACTAGAAAAATAAAATTGTTTTAAGCAAATTTTGGGACAGGTGTGAGTAAAAAGTACTAAAGATAGGTTTTGTTTTGAACTTCGGGCAAAGCTACACGAGGGATATTTGCGCTACCCCCCTAATTTAGCAGTGTAAGACTAGATGGAAGGCAGCTAGTCATCACCGCCAACTCTTGGGATACTCTTTTACCAACAAATAGTGGGATTGACCCTCAAACTATAACACTTCCACGGCTGAAAGAGCGAGCATGTTTGGTGTGAGGGGGGATTTCAAACCCGCGACTCTCGGATTACAAGTCGAGCGCCTTAACCACCTGACCATGACGGGCCAATGGCTTTTGTAAACTTTTATAGGATTGTTAGTGCAATTAGGTATCTCGGTAGAAATGTTGCTGGGGTTTATGAGAAACCTCTTACTGAAATAAGTCTCTCTGATTAAATTATATTGAAAGATATCAACTACTAGACGCAGTCTTCTTTCTCTAAGAAAAGTCAACTGAACAACAGGAAGAGACCTGACAAAATGTTTCAACTTTCAGGCTGATTCTTTAACTAATAGTTTATGTTTACAACTCAGTTATGATACAAACAAAAGTTTCGATGTCATTAATTATGTGCACCTTGTTTTTCCTGGTACGTTGCACGAATGCACGTTTCGTTTTCCTGCTGCTTGTGGTATAACACGTTGAACGGAAGTGTTACGCAACAAGCACTTGTACATTGTGTCACTTTTCTTATAATGTTGCGAACTGAACTGGGGCTACTGATCTTTGTATTTGTGAATACACACCTGTCGCAATAAACCTCAGTTTACTTACCACGACTGGTTGCAGGTTTCTTTGTGGATGGTCATGGCATCCCAAATGATCCATATTTATTTGTTTTTCAATATTATTAAATACAGGATGTCGCCATTGCTTTTGGTTATTAAGCACAAAGCTACACAAATGGCTATCTGTGTTCTGCCAACCACAGGAATCAAAACCTAATTTCTAATAGTATAAGTCAGCACTGGAGATCAATACAGGAGCTATCCACACCTTGTAAATTCTAAATTCTCGACACTAACACATTATTGTGATCTAAATGAATGAATCGGGCTGTTCTTACTATTGTCTAAAGTGCTCAGTTTTGGGAAAATGACATCTCTTACGAAATGTTAAAAGGTGTCAACATGTAGTTCTGATGCATGTCTTTGCACTTCTTCTTCATACTGGATGTAGTTGACACACGACTTACTGATTTGCATTTTCAAATGTGTTTTAATGTGAGATACATGACACTGTACTGTTCAAAGATACCAGAATATACACGTGAACCTGGATAGTTATTTATCGATAAAAACCACTTGAAATATGATTCATATGGGCTGAGTTGAAATAGAAACGCTCACTTAAAGAATTATTCCTTCTTTTTCGGATGTTAAATAGACAAAGTTAATAAAAACTGTTAATTTAAAATGGGGCGATAGGGATCGTCAAACAATGCTATAAATAATATCTACTTTATTTTCTCAAGTTACAAATCCTTATATTTAGCTCCAACTTTACAGTATTTATTAATTTATTACAAATTCGTAAGAAATAAAGTTGATATTATTTCCAGCCTTGTTTGTTTACTAGAGTTGTAGGTTTGAAAATATAATATTTTCATTTTTATCAAATCTTGTTTCTGTTATTTTGACGCCCCTATTTCCTTCCTTTTTTAATGAACAGTTTTAACTAATATTGTTTCTCAGGTTTTTATGTTAAGCTGCACACGAACCATTGAATGTTACTTGTTTATCAACAGTTTACTGCTGCTTTGGCCTTTTTACCGTCCCACTGTCACACTGAACTTACTCAAAATAAATAACTATAAACACATGCACTAGTGTACAACTATAACAAACAAAATATAAGGTTTTTCTGAAGAAAAAAAAAACATCTTGAAGGTAAAGATTGTTTCATAACAGAGTTATTGATCGACTTCTGCCTATGTCACAGTGTAATGTAACAAAAGATGTGCAGCAACAAAGGAATCTCATCAGAACGGAATAATGTTCATGTAATTTTACACAGATTAATGTCTTATAATTACATGTAGTTACATGCTTATCAAGTGTTTAGTAGAATAACACTTAGATAAGATGCCAATTACTGACATTTATAGCTTCTACCTTAACACCAATTATTTAAGAATAGCATTAGCTACACGAAATAAAACAAGAGGCAGTGATGATAAAACACACTCACGATTTCAGCTAAACATAAGCACAGTAGTAAGAAACACCACCGTTGTCTGAATAGAAAAATCTACTCTAGTAATCGTTCACTGTTAAAATCTTGCTGAAATGTAAACGCGAAAATCCACGTAGAGACGACAAGCTCGAATAATAATGAACAATAGTGACTCAACTAATGATACGCGAGCAAAATGGGAAATTTTAATATGCCAGTTTCCAATTACTGTGCTAGAAAATGCACGAGCTATAGTTTCCAACAAACAGGGCGCCATGAAAGACTGACTTTACTTTTATGGTAGAGAGTCAAGGACTTTCACAACAAGACAAAATTATGTTTATAATTACTCTAACCTTTATTTCAATAACATTTCTGTGTGATCCTGCAATGGATGTCATAGCTGTTGTTTAAACAAAACACCTTGTTTTTGTTTGTTTTGAATTTTGCGCAAAGCTATGTAAGGGCTATACGCGTTAATCGTCCTTAATTTAGCAGTGTAAGGCTAGAGGAAAAGCAGCTAGTCATCACCACCCACCGCCAACACTTGGACTACTCTTTAACCAACGAAAAGTGGGATTAACCGTACATTATAGCGTCCCAACGGCTGAAAGGCTGAGCCTGTTTGATTGGACGGAGATTCGAACCCGTAACCCACAGATTCTGAGACAAGCTTCCTAACCATCAAGTAGAAGACTGATGCTTCGAATATTTATTATTCTTGGTTTTATATAAAACAACAACATCAAGGTACACTTATGAAACATTTTGATACTTTGCTGAGCAATCCAATTCCAATAACAGCAGTTAAAGGTGCAGCCACTCATTATTAAATGGATTAACATTAGACATTTCTCGTCATTGTGAACCCCCATCATTGGTTCATCGAGAAGTTAAAAGATTTATAATGCTAAAAATCGGGTTTATTTACCCTTACCCATAATGGACGCATCACAGGTAGCGAACTGTGTAGCTTTATGATTAAAGCGTTTTTTTGCTAACCCTTATAGTGAAACTAAATTTTAATAATCACCACTACAACCACTCATAACCTTGTGTTAGACAAATGATGAAATAGGTGTTTGAATTATGTAAGTCTGATATATAATGAATGGATTTTAAAAAGTGACCATTCATTAGATTTACAAACGATACTTTTAAACATCACTCATGATGTTTGATTTATCGTAGAATGATAGGATTAAGTTTAGACCAGAAAAAAAAAAAAATGGTAACAGCTCAGTATATTATATTTTATCTTCCTTTGTTCTTCTCATAAGGTACGTACATGTATGCATATTTAATATTCCTATGTTTAATGGAGCATTAATTTGATATATTCGATACGGGTTAATTTATTATACAGTCTGAAAAATTATAACGTTAAAGTCCGGTTTTCAATACCCGTGGGGCCCGGCATGGCCTAGCGCGTTAAGGCGTTCAACTCGTAACCTGAGGATTGCGGGTTCGCGCCCAAGTCGCGCCAAACATGCTCGCCCTCCCAGCCGTGGAAGCGTTATAATGTGACGGTAAATCCACTATTCGTTGGTAAAAAGTAGCCCAAGAGTTGGCGGTGGGTGATGATGACTAGCTGCCTTCCTCTAGTCTTACACTGCTATTAGGGACGGCTAGCACAGATAGCCCTCGAGTAGCTTTGTGCGAAATTCCAAACAAACAAACAAATCAATACCCGTGATGGGTGGATCAAAGATAGCCATTGTGTCGCTTTGTGTAATTTAGTAACCAATAAACTAAAAAATATGCATACATCGCGTGACAGGTTTGTTAGGTGGCCTTCGTTTGCTCTAATGGTTCATGATGAATACGTTTATTCAATGTTATCACCTGACATGGTTATCAGAGTTCTGATGCTCTCTGTAAAATGAGTAAGAAGTTAATGCTCAGAATGGATCATACAGTGTCCTTTATAAAGGATCAGAGGTAAGCTTGACGGCTTATAACGCTAAAATTCAGTTTCAATCCCTGTAAAAACATAGTACAGAAAGACCATTGCGCAGTATTGTGCTTGAAAATAAAAATAACAAATATTTGTGCGTTTGTTTGGTTTCTTTATAATATGATAAAATCATTCTTATCCATTTATCACATGATAAAGTCATTCTTATCCATTTATCACATGATAAAGTCATTCTTATCTATTTATCACATGATAAAGTCATTCTTATCTATTTATCACATGATAAAGTCATTCTTATCCATTTATCACATGATAAAGTCATTCTTATTCATTTATCACATGATAAAGTCATTCTTATCCATTTATCACATGATAAAGTCATTATTATCCATTTATCACATGATAAAGTCATTCTTATCCGTGTGCGAGTTCCATTAGTAGACTACTGTACCATTCCCACATTTTAACCTTAGTTTGTACTTCGAGATCCTTAAGTTGGCAATTTTAACAAATGGCTGTTGTGAGCAATTCGCCATCGGTCTAACGTGGCATTAAACGTCAACCATCTAATAAGTTCTTACCGTTTCTCTATGACTTAACCTTACGTCCAGGCGAAAAACAAGGAAACATTGGTCAACCTCAGTGATCAACTTTTCTAAGAAAATTTGAAGCATTTCGCTGACTTAACAGAAAACAAAACGCTTATTATAGTCGCACAATGCGTGACAATTATGACGAAAGAAACAAACATTAAATCAGGTAAACGATAAAGGTGCGCGTAATGCCTTACACACTTGTAATTTCTTGGCACAATAACAAAGCAGCATCTGCCATTGGTACAGTAAAATGTGAGGTTTTGAGCTTGTAAGTAAAAGTTTCCTGATTTAAATTATTCTGGCCGGGATTAACAGATATCATACGGTGAATATTAACAAGTTAAATCAAACTGGTTGCGAGCGCAACCTTGAAAAAGCTAACATAAAGTGTTGTTACCAGTTTCATTACCTGGGCTAAATTAATTGGACGTGGTTCCAGTTTTTCCATATCTCGATCAGCTGGCCTGAGTACTGCCGTGTTATTTCAGTCAAAAACATTTAAAATAAAAGATAACTACGATAAAGATATTTTCGTATAGCCTCGAAATTTCTGTTTTTTAATTAGAGGAGTAGACTGTTGTTTAATATAGGAGTAGACTGTTGTTAATATAGGAGTAGATTATTGTTTAATATAGGAGTAGACTGTTGTTTATTAAAGGAGTAGACTGTTGTTTATTAGAGGAAGTAGACTGTTGTTTAATAGGGGAGTAGACTGTTGTTTATTAGAGGAGTAGACTGTTGTTTATTAGAGGAGTAGACTGTTGTTTATTAAAGGTAGACTGTTGTTTAATATAGGAGTAGACTGTTGTTTATTAAAGGAGTAAATTGTTTATTAGAAAAGTAGACTGTTGTTTAATATAGGAGTAGACTGTTGTTTATATAAGAGTAGAGCTGTTGTTTATTAGAGGAAGACTGTTGTTTATTAGAGGAGTAGACTGTTGTTAATATAGGAGTAGAATGTTGTTTATTAGAGGAGTAGACTGTTGTTTATTAAAGGAGTAGACTGTTGTTTAATAGAGAAGTAGACTGTTGTTTAATATGAGTAGAGTAGAATGTTGTTTATTAGACTGTTGTTGAGTAGAAGACTGTTGTTTATTAAAAGGTAGACTGTTGTTTATTAGAGGAGTAGACTGTTTATTAATAGAGAAAAATGAACTATTGATGGAAGTAGACTGTTGTTTAATATAGAAGTAGACTGTTGTTTATTAGAGGAGTAGACTGTTGTTAATATAGAAGTAGAATATGTTGTTTATTAGAGGAGTAGACTGTTGTTTATTAAAGGAGTAGACTGTTGTTTATCAGAGGTGGTAGACTGTTGTTTAATAGAGGAGTAGACTGTTATTTAATATAGAGTAGACAGTTGTTTATTAGAGGAGTAGACTGTTGTTTATTAAAAGCTGTTGTTAATATAAAAGTAGACTGTTGTTTATTAGACTGTTTATTAAGAGTAGACTGTTGTTTAATATGGTAGTAGACAGTTGTTTATTAGAGGAGTAGACTGTTGTTTAATAGAGGAGTAGATTATTGCATTTTAATAGAAGAGTAGACTGTTGTTTAATATAGACTGTTGATTAAAGACTGTTGTTTATTAGAGAGAGTAGACTGTTGTTTATTAAAGGAGTAGACTGTTGTTTAATAGAGGAGTAGACTGTTGTTTAATATAGAAGTAGACTGTTGTTTATTAGAGGAGTAGACTGTTGTTTATTAGAGGAGTAGACTGTTGCTTTATTGTAAAGTAGCACTGTTGTTTATTAGAGGAGTAGACTGTTGTTTAATATAGGAGTAGACTGTTGTTTATTAGAGGAGTAGACTGTTGTTTAATATAGGAGTAGACTGTTGTTTATTAGAGAAGTAGAGCTGTTGTTTATTAGAAGTAGACTATTGTTTATTAGAGGTAGATGAGCTGTTGTTTATTAGAGGAGTAGACTGTTGTTTAATATAGGAGTAGACTGTTGTTTAATATAGGAGTAAACTGTTGTTTAATATAGGAGTAGACTGTTGTTTATTAGAGGAGTAGACTGTTGTTTAATATGAAGAAGAGTAGACTGTTGTTTATTAGAGGAGTAGAATATGGTTTATTAGAGGAGTAGACTGTTGTTTATTAAAGTCGTAGACTGTTGTTTATTAAAGTAGTAGACTGTTGTTTAATAGGGCTTGGAGTAGAACTGTTTGCTTTAATATGAGGTAGAGCTGTTGTTTATTGAGTAGCTGTTGTTTATATAGGGTGGAGCTGTTGTTTATTAGAGGGTAGAATGTTGTTTTAAAGGAGGTAGATTGTTGTTTATTAGAGGGAGTAGACTGCTGTTTAATATAGAGATTACTCTGTTGTTAAATATAAGAGTAAACTGTTGTTTGAGGAGAGATTATTGTTGTTTATTAAGGAGTAGACTGTTGTTTATTAGAAGAGAGTAGACTGTTGTTTATAGAGGAGTAGACTGTTGTTTATTAAGTAATAGTAGACTCTTGTTGTTTATTAGAGGAGTAGAATATGGTTTATTAGGGGTAGACTGTTGTTTATTAAGGGTCGTAGACTGTTGTTTATTAAAGAACTGTTGTTTAATATAGGGTAGACTTGTTTATTAAA